>NC_046380.1:11042681-11193011 GCF_011125445.2 Fundulus heteroclitus | reverse complement strand
TGGTTTTTTAAATTATTTGGTTATTTTTTTGACAGTAAATACACTACTCTAAAACAAAACAAACATGACTGTTAAATTTTATAGAAAATATTGTTGAAAGAATTCATCTTTTCATTACTTTATTTTAAACATTTTACATAATTTTGTATTTTTTTGTTTTTAGGCTTGATATACAGTCATACTTAATAAAGTAGAAAATGCATTCTGATCTGATTTGTTTATCAGATCAGAGGGTTCCTCTTAAAAATAAATAACATTAAAGGCCACATGTCTATTAAAATGTTTATTTATTGGTCTGCTGTAAACATGTCTATTCTTGAATTTCATGTTTTCATTGGCTTCAAGCTGAAAATAATCATATAACAGAAATAAAGTCTTGAAAAACATCACTCATTAAGTATCTACATATATTATGTTTTTACTTAATAAATTGATTTACTGAAATAAAGGAACCTTTCATCTAAATTCCAATTCATTGAACATGACTGTACAGCATTTGCCATATAAATGTAGTTAAAAGGTACTCCTTCCCCCGAAATAGCAAGGGAAAACTTTTTAGGCAAGACTCTCTAAATATCTTTTATCTGACAAACTTCACTAAAGCACACAACTTTAGGACCTCTCTACAATGGATTAAGACTCCCCTGTCTTCTCCAAAACCTTCATTAACTCATGTAAACATACCTGGATTGCAGCCAAATTTGGAAAAACTCCTTGTTAAGGCAATAAATATGCTGTCAAACCAAAAAAAGTTGATTGGGACTATTTTCTGTCTGCTACAATCTAACACCAATTTGTTTGAGAAAAATTGTTACTTAGGAAATGAGGATTACAGGCAAACTTCTTACAAAACTTCCCTCCTCAGCTGATGAGAAGGAGGCACAATTAGCCTTTTCCAGGGATCTCCAGAACATAATTTTTGATTCCTTGTCTTTTTTTATTATTACATGTCCTGTCTGGCAGTGTAACACTAATACTTTCGCAAATGAAGCATTCCTGTGTTCGCATTAGTGCTCCACTTGATATGTATGCAAAAAAACTTTATTGCATATTATTTTGGAATTATTTCATATTCAATGGACACAGAAATGGAAAGGTAAAAGAGAAAGAAAGGAAGGGAAAAGGTCACAAAATAGACCAGAGGAAAAAGAGAGGGCAAGTTAACATCCTCGGAGTGTGCTTCTACCCCTGCAGAAAGAGATATAGAAATAACAAAACCAACCAAAAAAAGTACCACAGGTTCAAACAATCAACGCCTTTGATAACATTAGTGAAATGTTAACATAGCTAATACAGTATTGTTTAATTCAAGCTGTATTTAGTGACAGCTAAAGCTAACTACAGGGTTTAACTGTGTAGAACTGCATCTATAAAAACCCTGGATCCAAGCACCTGATTGCTGATTCCTTGTCAGGTCACTTAAACATAAGTAAAACATGTTAGAGTCCACTCAGTTTACTAAAGCAAAAAAAAAAATCAAGACCTTGTATTAGCTTTTAAAATGTGTACCATTAAAGAGAGTGACAAAATGCACTACATTGTAAATGCATTATAATTTGCTTCTAAAGATATATCTGACTTAGCATAACTACGGTGTTCCATAAACACACGTCTTTCTGCGTCGGACAGTGCTTCCAATACACTTTACATCAGTTGTTCACATTAGCATATTTAATCTCGGACTTGTAAATCAAGAGCTCTACTCATCGCTCACATGGGCATTGATATCCCCCAGATGACACCCCTCCCCTTCCAGGACACCATCCAGAGTCATCTGAACTGTGGTTGGGTGCGTAAGTCCAGGCAACACGAACACCTGACGTAGCAAAGAGGCTACCATCTTGCCCCACGGTTTATTGCACAGTTGAAACAGCGGGAGAACTTTCACACACTCTAACTGAGGCAGTGGGGAGTGATCTACACTCCAGAAGACCTCCCCAAGAGACAACAAAGACCATACACATTTGGGTGATTTGGCCTCGGTCCAGTACTGTGCCGCTAGCTGTCTTCACCATAAACCGAACACCATGAAACGCAAGAAGCTAACCATGCTTAAATTACCTTATCACTATTACCAGTGGAAACAAATAGATTTTCAGTCCAATTGTAGATTCAGTTATATTGTACTATATGTTAAAACTGGTTTTATGCCTTGCAGGTGGACGTTTTGTTCCGGCAAAGCATCAACCCTGTCAGCCTTCCTGCTTTATCTGCCATCGTGATCTTGAATGACACAGTTTTGTGGACTGGCAACTTTGGAAAGAGGAATGCCAGTGATCCTCTGTCAGGCCCACCCAGTGAATATACCATCTACAGGTTAGTTCTGCACATAATGGTCTTTTACACTGTTTATTTGTACATAACAAGAACCTGATTTTGTTCGTTTAAGGTAAATTGTTTATGTTTTATTTTGTTGACGGCTGTATATAACTTTCTTTCCTTAAAGTTTTAGTTTCCAAGTATTCTCTGAGTAATTTTTTCTCTTTTGATTCACTCATAATTGTGCTAATATATGGAATGGTAAAGGTGACAAAATTTAATAAATACATATATCAAAAAATACATAAATGTAAATATGTAAAAACCTTGAATTTAAAAAAAAAATTACCATGAAATAATAAAATGTAAAATGAAATAAAATGTACCATTAAGTGCTCCATTAAACAATTAAATGTACCATTAAATTGTATTAATTATGTTAATTCAATTCCATTTTATAATATTAATATTAGAAAATATTTTACACTGTATTGAATAAAGAAATTGTATATTTAATTATTCAGTGGAACTTTTATTGGTACATTTCATTACATTTCATTATTTCATGGTACATTTATTTATTTAATGGTGTACTTACGTTTATTCATGTCATATTTATTTATTTAATAATGTTCCCTTTAACACACCATACTAATTGGAACATATATATATATAAATTAAATGAAAGAAAAAAAATCATCCTTTTAACAGGAATTAAAATAAAACTTGCTTGTAGATTTAGAATAAATAATTGATTCAGTTTGTAGCAATTAAACGATGCTTGAGGGTGGTGCATAGCCAATAAAATAACAAGAGATGTTATGTCCGAGCTAATTGAGGTGAATTTAAGTTTAAATCCCACATAATAGGAAAGTAAAAGTAAAACTTCCTTCCTCTGAGATCTAATGCACTGGTCTCTTTAAAATTAAGTAAACATCCTGTCCTCTTATCTTTGTGCTTTGAGAAACCTGACCCAAAGCAATCAATGCCCAATAATCAAGCAGCAAAGGAGGGATCTTCCCACAGCTGCCAAAAACAGCAATTAACACATGTGCATTAAGTTTCTTGTACTGTAACTGTATAGGCTTCCATTGTGTCACGAAAACAACTCTGACTGGCACAATGCTAAATGAGAACAGTAATATGGAGTCCTTGGAGGCTGAGTAAGTGGCTGTGGCCGTTCTTTAGCAGTTAAGTAAGGACACTGACCTGATAAGTTGGATTGCTTGGTCTGCAGCAATATTTATTTAGGTGTTGTCTTTCTGTTCAAGTAACATCTAATCAAACTTAATGAAACTTTGGAAGCCGCAAATTTTCATTTTTGTTTTCAGTGTCATCTCACTCTCTTTGCGAGATCAGTCCCATATCTCCAACCCCTCTGCCATATTTGCAATAACTATTGGTTAAGAAAGAACAAGATTCCAATTTACTATAACCATTTAACATGACACAGTATTATTTACCAATAAAATATTATAAAAATGGAGAGAACATTCTACAAGTGTTTCTGTCTTTATACTCTATACAATTGTACTAATTATATTTTATCATACTGATAGAAGGAAGATAAATAGATCATTGACCCCTCCCACAACGGTATCATTGAAATCAATGGCACATTTGATTAATGTCCTTGCTTAATTGGACGACTATTTAAAGAAAGCATTGACCTTCACTGTGCACAGGTTCTTGGGACAGATCAATTCAAAGCAAAACAAAGCCAGCTCACGTCCCAGTATGTGCCATGTTACCCAGTTAACCCTTAAAAAAACACATGACATTTAAAAGTTGGAACTTAAAGATTTATTGATGTACCTTCAGGGTAAATGTAGGAGCACCCACTAACGAGTGGGATCTGTCCTAAAAGGACAGATCATCAATTACACGTTTTTTTTGCCAAATGTGCTTTTTGTCACGGCGGGCGGGTTTGCTCCATACAGGGTTTCCTAGACAACGTATTTTTGAAGGTGAGCTTAACTTTGCGTCTGGATGCTTGACATACAAAATGGAAAAAATATATTTTTTAAATATTTCATATATTGTCCCTAAAAATGTTTTTTTTCTGAGTTGCTTTGACTGTAAATTTTCCAAATATATGTTTATTTGGATTTTATATTGAAATTCATTATCTATTCATTTTATCAATTTGCTGTATCAGTGCCAGAAATTGTCCTATGGTGTGACATGAAGGTTTTTTGGTATTATGTTAAAATGGAGAACTTTTTTTCTAACTCACTTCAACAAACATTTTAAATCATAACTGTGTTAATAAGTAACATTTCTTTGTGAAAATCTGGTGCAATTTGGTTGATTTTTTTTTAAATCATCATACAAAGGACCACATACTTCCTTAATCTTACAAGATATTTTAGATTAATTCTGTTAAACCTTAATACAACTAAACTAAATGACTTGAAACTCTTGCTGATAGTAATGCCTTAGTGTTCTATTGATATTTAGTTGATTGACCACTAGCAAGTCTGTTGTCAAAATTGTGAATGTAGAACCAAATAATGTGTTACGCTATATAATAAACTGCAACGTGCCACTATCTATCAATACTAGAAGTGTTTTTTTCTTTATTATTAATATTTTACACTTAACAAAACAATTGACAACACAGGTTACCTGTAAACATCAAATGCTTAACTAAAATCAATTAAATAAGAGCAGGAACAATAATGGGAAACTACTAAAACAACAAGCAACAGGAACGTTTTTAAAAATGTGTGTGTGAATTTGTAACAGTGATATCTTGCAGCTAAAACAGAAATGTAATTGCATTAAGAAGATTCACATGAATTCATTGAATTTACATACTTTTTTTTTTTTTTTTTACCACATTTAACTTCATCCGGTAAATTGTTTAGTGTTTGGCAGACCTGTTAATTAGTTCTCAGATATTGTTAAAATTACACTGCAGCTGTAAAACACGCCGTCTGCTTTACAAATCTTGGTGAGTGAACCTTTGTTGTTCCATGCCGGCTTTAAATACAGCGGCTTGCAGTCTTGTTTTTGCTTTTGCTGAAAGCAGCGGCTCATTTGTGGGTACTGACAGAAGCAGCTAAGGCGTCTACAGTATTGGTGTGATTTACTACTTCCAACCACAGGGCACACTTTTGGGAGAACCAAGCCATCAATGTGAGTGATTTCATCTTCCTCAACCCCAGCTGGCGACTAGGGGTGTAACAATAAGGTGATTTGCATCAATATATCAATTAAATTATAAAAGATCCAATTACATTGATGCAAAATGGAAATATTGATCCATTTTGTCATTTTCAAGATACGCCTTTATTTTAAAATTCACAAGACATGAGATTATAGTGAACGGGTGACCAATTATTATTATTATTTTAAAATAAGATGAATGCTGTTTTTATTTAAATGCCTGATACCTGTAAGAGCTTAGAAATAAAATGGTCAAATCCTATTTGTGTTTTTTTGTGAGCTGATAATGTAAATAATAGCGTTAGATGGGCAGATCATATCGCATCATATTGATCACAGACTTGTAAATTGAATTTAAAATCGGATCGTAGCAGACTTTGTGATGTCGACAAATATTGTATTGTCATCCAAACAAATCGATATAACATCGTTTTGTGATAACGCTGCTGATTTACACCCCGATTGGTGTACAGCTCGTTGGGGGACTGGAGATCTTCACCTCCATGGACAGGGTTGTCAAAAATCCGTTGAGGGCTCCACCAAGGAAGCGACTTCACACTGAAGTGCTTAATTATTCCATTTTGTTTCTTCTCTTCACACCTGTTAAAGAAAAGTGTTTGTTGAGCAAGACTTTTTAATCATTTATTATCATAGTAATAGTAAATAATAGTACTAGTAGTCATGATATTCTGATGCTGTTTGTGGCTGTTGCTTTAAACCAAAAGGTACAACGGATTGTAAAGCGCATTAAATATTCTTCCCAAGTATGTAATATCACTGCACTGCAAAAAGGGAACTAATAGTAAGTAAAATTTTCTTGAAATTAGTGTATTTTTCCTTGATTTGAGCAGGTAAATAAGACTATTTGCCCATGGAATAAGAGTTTTTCACTTAAAATAAGCACAATTCACCTCCATCATCTTTCTTCAAGTGCAGGATATCTAATTATCTTATTCTAGAGGTAATAATATTCATTACATTGGCAAATTATTTAGCTGCTCAAATCAAGGAAAAATATACTCATTTCAAGAAAACTTTACTCACTTTTAGTTCCCTTTTTGCAGTGCGTTCCTCCACATACATAGCTCTTGCCTGAGAGGGAGAGCTATCCTGTCATGATTTAGTTGTTTTTTTGGGGGGGTTTGGACTTTTCCGGACTTGTCTAGAATTAGCTCTGTCACCTCTCAGTCACAGAAACCCTCCAATTAGCTCAATCCATTTCTCAGTCACCAGTCATCAGCCCAGACCAGCTCCACCTGCTGCCACTAATCAGTTCCTACTCTGCTCACCTGTTTCCCAGCCTTCATATACCTGCCTCACCCTGCCAGATCATCTTGTCACCTCACTTGTGCTCTGCTGCTGAGGTGGTTTCAGTTGTTTTGTGCGCAATCTGCCTCTGATCAAGTCTGGTCCTGTCTGCATTGAACACTTTCAACAAACCCTTTTAAAACATACTTAAATTCACCTACAACTGCAACATAATCCTCTCTGTCAGGAGGACAGAGTAGCTGGAGTACACTGCCCTGTGTCTAGGCCAAAATAAACTTAACTTTTGTATTTAATTAACTCACTAGGTTTATTGTTGCTAGCGCGGGCACGGCCTTACATGAATACACTTCTAGTTTAGACATTACAGTCAGGCAGTCTTGTAGACAGCTCAGGGGGCCAATCAAGCGAGAGGCACCTGGCTACAGACCTCTGTACCGTAATGCTCTAAATATCCATTGAGTGCAGCAGCTTTGTTGCTAACCAACAATTTTGACATTATGCATTGTTGTCAACACTTTTGTTGATATTGATAACGCAGAGTAATTTTATTTGCACTGAAAAACTATCAAATATTTAAAATTTATTTGGAAAATTATCTCTTATTTGTAAGGGAACAAATAAGCCGGACAGTCGCTCCATATGACATTTTGATGTTTGGATAAATATTCTAGGTAGGAATCAAAATCCACTTGAATCATATTTGGTATTATTGTTCTATATATTGTCAGAACAACAATATTTAAATATATTTCTTATAAAATATTTTTTTATAAGTGTGCGACAGTCAGAATTTTATTTGTCAACCACCCATCTATAAAACCTAAGCTGAGGGGGGGGGGGGTCGACATTTAAATTTTTTTATCATTTATGTGTTTTCCTAATAAACATCCAATTTACTAACAATATTTACTCTGTAAGTTTTTTATACCCTAAATATTGTCAACAGCGTTTATTTTTTGAGACAATATAGTTCATTCAAGATTACCTTTCTATTCGTTCAATGTCAACAATGCTGTTAATTTCTTGAATTACTTCACACAATAGGCAAATTGTCATTAAAAATGAAATGACGTATAACAGAATCAAAATACAAACTGCTTCATATTTTACTAGTTTTTAAGGAAAGATTTGACACTGGAAAATAAAGCTGTTGATTAAAACAGATTTAGCTTCGCTCATGTCATTAAAACTTTGTCTAATTGCGTCTTGATAGGCATTATAATGTTATGATACTTGAGAGCCACATTCATCGTGGCCTCAGGATTAGTCCTAACACCAATATAACAATTTCAACACTACCCCCTGCATCCCTATGAGCAGATGACAAGAAGATGATTGGGCTGAGAAACTAAGAATAAGAAAGACTTTCCAGTGTAATATATGGATATGTAAAACACCAAGAAAGAATAAAGCTCAATGAGTTTAGTTCTCTATCTCCACCTGGCACCTTCATTTACTCATCCAGTGCTAAGTCAGAAAACATTTAGCTGGGTGAATGCACTCTTCAGCATTGAATAGTTTGCCTGTTTAACTTGTTACCTGCTTGTCAGATTTATTAAACAAGTGGTATGTATTTGAAGGTGTGCTGTAGCTGTCCAACTAAATGGTACACCCGTGGAGGCCTGAAGCCCTTTTATGGGTTAACTTGTTCATAAACTGGTAAAGGCAGATTTCTTTTTAGTTGTTTGCAGCAACAGAATCAGAATCATCTTTATTTGGGCATGGTTGTGTGCACAATCAAGGAATTTCATTTTGGCTACAGCGCTCACAGCTACAGACATTTAGTATACATAATATTAAGAGTGTGTTTTTTTGTTTTTGTTTTTTGGGGTTGTTTTTGTTTTTCTGTGTAGAGAAAAGAAACAGTAGGTTGCTATTCTGTTTCACAGCAGTGAAGCTAACTATTCAGGCTGTAAGGTGTCCATTGAGCACATCAGAGAGACGGCCTGAGGAAAGAAACTGTGTCGGAGGCGGATGGTTTTTACAATGGCGCTCTGAGCGCCGACATGAGGATAAAAGTCTAAATGTAGTTTGTGCTGGATGTATGGGACTTTGACATTCTAAGGTGAAACATTACCAATGCACTGCTAAATGTACAATCTTTTTAAAATGGTTATTTATGGCTCAACTGCAATAAATGTCTGTGTAGACATATGCTGAGAGAAAATATTGTTTATCTGGTGAAGCCTTGGGGTATTTACATGTTTGATCTGAAGGTGTAAATTAAATCTGCTCAAACTGAAGTTTTTCTGATTAGGTAAATGGTCAGCCTACAACACTTCTCACCTCTCACAATCTATTTTACATATGTTTAGCAATGTAGGATTATAATTCAATGTAAAGTGGTATTATCTCAACATAAGAGAAAATGTGATTTACTGAAAAAGACCCAGTAAAACAGTCTAACATGAGCACTCAGCACAAGACACGTTTAACATTTTCTATAAGTAGTCGACAATAGTACATCAATTCTCGATCATAAAAACTAATATTTATTGTATTGAAATAAATTTATTTAATTTCCCCCAACTACAAGTGTTCCCCCTTTCAATATATTGCTCTTGGAGAAAGGTAAGAGAGACCGGATCTGTCAAAACATTTGGCTTGGTTCTGCATCTGTGCAACGAGGTCATTCATGTACATGTGGCCTAGACACAACAGTGGCATGTGAAAAAAAGACAGCAGAAAGAAAAGAGAGTAAATACAATCTGTGGATTACTGTCATGATAAAAAAAAGGCTTTTCTACATTAGATTTAAAACCAATCACTATGCCGTCTTGTCTGTCTTTCAGAATTGCCAGTTTATCGAAGATTTTCCCCACGCTGATGCTCTACAAACTGTGGGAGGATGGAAAGATCGCCTCCTTAGATGACCCACTGGAAAAATATGTAGACAATTTCACTATAAAAAACCCTCTGGGAAAAACACGAGACTCTGAGTTAAAATATGTGACAGATGGCCTCATATTTCTAGACAGCGGAGAGGTACAAATTCGCTCCTCCTCTGTCACCCTGCGCAGGATGGCAAGTCAGCTCTCAGGTTTGTGGATTCAGCAGGTTAAAAAAAAACCAGACAACTGCTTTGGTATCAAACAGAACTGCTGCTTGTTTATTTCTCAAACGCCACACTTTGCCATTTTACAGCAACTGTGTCAGAGAGGTTTCTCTGCAAACTAGAATTGCCTTGGTGGCGCATAAAGAGTCACCTGTTTATCTGTTCAGGTCTTATCAGCCTGTGATGCTTCAGGTAACTGAGTTATTCTAAAAGAAGAAATGAGAACAAAAAATATTCAGAAGTAGTATGTCTCTGAGTATCATTATGTGCCTTAGTTTGCCATCAAGGAATCAGGGCTAATCATGTTCAGGGAACTTTATACTTGTCTCATAGTACTGAAGTGTTGTTTCAAGACAGGACAAACAAACACTGCACTGCAACGATAATTTAAGAGAGATTTCTGAAAATCCTTCCGGCAAGATGGAAGACGTGTCTAATGGGCACAAAAATATGTTTTTCTTTGCTTCTCTCAACCAGTAATTTGATTGTTTTCATCAATCCTCTTACTTTGTTGTGCTCCAGGTCTGCCCAGGAGGCTCCGGGCAACAAATTTACTCTGGAAAGGCAAAACCCAATCGGCAATCAATCTATTACAAGACGATGTCCTCGTTGCAGATCCAGGGACCAAGTAAGGCTTGTTTCATAGTTCAGGGTCAAACATCAATAACCCTTAGGGCTCCAGTCTGTAGTCCTAATTCACATACTAACACTAAATAATTTGTATTCAGTATATTCTTTAACTGTTATCGAGTAGCAATGCTAGTTGCCATAAAGAGAGACTTGTTACATTTTATCTCTGTAGGTCGTGATTAAATCCCCAGGTGGGAAGCACATTTGTAACCACAATGCATTTGCTTTGACGTATCATGCCTATCTATGCAACACACAACTCCTTCACTGGATTAAATTTCTCTTGACCAGATAGTGTTTCACCACTTCTGTCTTTTTCAAAGCCTTTCTCAATTTCCTTTTGTCTGCTCTCCTCCTAGGTGTCACTATAGTAACCTCGCATTCTCTTTACTCGCTCATGTAATGTCTGAAAGAGTGGTCGGCGTTGACTACCAACGGTGGGTCACAGAAAACATCTTGGATCGATTGGGAATGGAAGACACCAGTTTTGAGCTGACCCCTGGGTTGCAGGGCCAGTTTGCGGTGGGAGTGTACTCCAATGGAAAACCGGCGCCTCTCTATGATCTCGGCTGGTATCGGCCTTCGGGTCAGATGTTCTCCACTCCCGCCGACATGGCCAAACTTGCCATGGTGCTGCTGGGTGCTTACCACCGTAAGCTGTTGGAGCCAGACTCTCTAAAGATCATGTTGAACCCACTCTTTAGGTGTGATAAGGATTACTTCGCAAACCGTACTGGGACACCTTGGGAGGTAAATGAGCTCATGGGCTACGAGATGTTGAGGAAAGATGGTGATCTGGACGGCTACTCTGCCACGTTCTCCCTGGTTCCCAGACTGAAGCTTGGCCTAGTGATCCTAATGGCGGGCAGCAGGCCCCAGAAACAGGATGTGGTCACAAAGGCCTACAGCTACATTGTTCCAGCAATCGAGAAAGCCTTCAGAGAAGCCAAGAAAATTCTTGTTGCTCCTCCAAATCCAGATCCTTACGTTGGCTTTTTCACATACAGCAACATCACTTTCTACGAGATCAAAGCGGGACCCGACGGAGTTCTGATTATGCAGCAGTTTGGTCCTCAGATTGAAGAGCTGATTCCAGAGAGGTACAGGACAATAAAGCTCAAGTACCTGGTTGAGCGGGTATTCAGAGTTGTGTTTGATAAAGAGTACCCTTGTGTTTTGAGAGTGGGCAAGGCTTCCGTCTCTCTGGAAGCCCAAGATGGTCAGCTGTTCAACTTCTATGTGTTTAATAAGCAAGGTTTGTCTCCTGGCTTTGATGCACCGGGGCTAAACACATACAATGTGGTGAGAATAGCCCGCAGACCAACCTTCACCAGCTGAGGAGCAGCAAAGACACAAAAATGAAGTCATGCAGGGGCATTGAATACTGAAAGACTCACCTGAAAGAAGAGAGGACTCCAGCAGTATCCCATGGGGAAGAACTCTTGAATGAGAACGGATAACAAAGACAAGTATTTCGCACAAAAATTCCATAACTTGTTTGCTGGGTGGTGTGCATGAATGTCGTCCTCACACTGGTCCTTTATCACACATCTGAGCTAAATGCCCACACTGTGGTAATTCGGAGCTTTTGCTCTTCCTGCCTTCATTTAAACTGCTCTCATCTCTTCTGTTAACGTTTCTCTAGAAAACAAACAGAAGCAGATCAACACTTCTTATGGTGGGTCACATAAAAAATGTACATATGTAATTTTTTTTTCAAACAGGGTTATTTGTAAATAGGATATTAGGCTCTTGTATTTGTAAATATTGTGTATTTCCAGTCTTCTTGTAACAGGTTTATTTATCAGTCTTACAGTTTTAGAGGTGCTTATTTAAAGTTAGAAACGATGCTATCTTATTCGACATTACCACAGGACTAACCTTGCCTGCAAATTGATTGGTTTTTGTGCGCTCACAAACACACGAGACACCATCTCGTACCGCTCCCACTTCAATCGTTTGTGACCAAACCAATCACGTTGCAGTTTTATGTTTTAAGGCGGGACATAGAGCTGTGACGAAAGCCAGAGTTGCTGTTCCCACAGTCGAGCCAACTTAAACATGACAGCGCAGGAGGGACGCACACGTAGCTACTGCTATCACACCTGTTTTGTCAGAATCCACAATTTCTTTGAAGAAGACCAGTAAGAGGTGCTGGATAAAAGATGACAGGGTAACTTGTTGTGGTTGTCTCATGGATACAGTGATTGGCTAAAACCAACCTTTGGTGTTGCTTCGTCCAATCAGCTTAGAGAATTCTTCTGAAATTCCCTCCTTTCCACAAATGGGTTCAATGGGAGCAGTTCCAGATTGATAATGTACATAATGCAGAGTGCTATAAATTATCAATCTAGCTGGCCAGGTTAGTGTAGGACCACCAGGGCTGCAGCTCTCACTGTCTGTTAGCTTGTGGTAGCTGTAACAGAGAGCAAATTCATTTAATAACTTTACAAAAGCAAAAGAAATCAGTATTTCATATGGATAAAAGATGACAGAAATAAAATAAATACAGATGAATTTGATTGCGAAGGCCAGTGTTGGATTGTACCACAGCAAAGTAACTGTATAAAACTCCATTTAATAATTGATTCAAAGGTCACATTATTTTTTGTGATGCATTCCTTAATTTCTGTCATATGGCAACTTTTTTGGCCGATCGAGTGTTTTCTATGCTGTTGGTCCTGAAGTTTCTGTTGTTTTCTGTGATGCTGGTTGAAATATGGATCATAACGTCAATATTTATTATGTACTTTTAAGGTTGTCTTCTTGGAAATAAATATTGCCCTTGTTTCAGTTGATGCTAACAAAAATTTGATTTTACTTGACAAGATGAACTCAATAGTGCAGACTGTGTGGGATTGCCAGGCCTTCTCCCCCACCCTCCTCATGTTTCACCACCTTGTGATGGCATAAGGATGAAGCAACCAAACAGCAACTTTGCACCAGTGAAGGAAAAAGTGGGGTTTTATGTGGAGTTAGCAGCAGTGTTACAAGAGAAGAACGAAATAAAAAATTAACATAGCCAAACCAAATCGTTGTCCCTGCACAAGCCAGAGTTACTCCTTCAGCACAGTTAGCTGCTTCAGAACGTTATCAACGTCATGTGTAATTGCTCTGACGTTGGGATTTTGTTTATCATGAATTCAGTTGTTTTGTTTTTGTTGTGATTTGCCAACCAATCATTTTTATTGTAAGTCTGGACAGCAGTTTTCTATGCTGGAGGACTTTGCTTTGATTTTAGTGATTGATTGCATTAATTAAAATAGGTTCATCAGTGAGTAACACCCTGCCAGGGTTCATAGGACAACAAGACTGTTAAAAATTAAAGCAATTAGCATTACACAAGAGAGTCGTGTTCACTGATTTCATGCTTGTTCCCTGTGCCGATTACACCTCAATTTGCTCATAACCTTGGAAAAGTTGTCCGTCTAATTGCTCAAGTAAATTGTATGTGATCAAATAAAGCCTGCCACTATATCACAGTCTGACATTTTTCTAATTTCCGTAAGTCCTAGGAATTAATATTGAACATTTTTAGCATTAATATGATGCACTGTACTCCATCATCAAATTAAAGATTATTCTTGTGACTTGTTGGATGAAAATCACCATTTGTAATGGTGTGAGCTGTTCTGGCACAAAGCTGAACTAACATGTTAATTGCTGCACTGATTCCCTGCCACTGTTCTCACTGGTTATTTTGAGTGAAATGTCCAAGGAGGTTCACTCTGCCTTTACAAAAGAAATGACCACAAAGTGCAATCAGGAAGCCAAATCATACCTCTTAGTGTTACAATACAATCATTTGTCAACAATCAAAGTAAAAATTCTAAAGTTCTTAGGCATTGCATGTAGAACGTACAACAGCTACATCGGAGCACCTCAGCATTTATTTGTGTAACTTTTAATAAGAGGCATTTCACAATGGCCACAATCAGTTTTCTTAATCACAGATGCGAACAGCTTACCAGTCATTCAAATCACATAGATGATTGCCGGCCAAGCAACAAGAGACATAACAGGATTAAGGGACGCACACAGCACAGCATTACATTCTTTGTTTTCATATTTCTCAGAAACACAAAGGATTTCTTTTTTCTGCTTAGCAACACACTGATTTTTTTTAAATGAGCGCAAAAATAATCAAGTTCAGCACGTTGTCAGTCAGGTTACAGTTGATTTTTACACCTTCACTCTGGGTTTTTCCTCAAAGCCATACAGCAATTACAGACGAAGTGAACAGGTAGATAAATCAGGCACTGTTGAGCAATGTAATGGAGAGCAACCAATAAAATATTGTAAAAGTCAATATTCAAAACATGTTTAATGATGTTCTAAAATTCAAGAAAAAATTGTGTGCCGAAATACATCTAATGAACTGATTAAATGAGGATATTGAAATACATTTAGTCTGAATATGCACAGATGTTCAAGGAAGAAGATTAGCATAAATACTGTAAACAGAAGGGAGCTGCTGCACCTGAAATAAACTCTGTAAAGCTCAGTCTTTGACTATGTATTTAATGGGATAATACTATCTATTGGAAACAAGACACAATTTTGTGCCGTTTTTACTTTCAAAAATGTGATGTAATATAGCAATACAATAGTTGAAAACATGCATGTAAACAGTTTTCTAGTTTTCTTTCCCTTAAAGGCTGGAGAAGATCTTTAATTCAGCTGGCAACCCCTCTGTGCCAATTAGTTACAGTTGCCATTATATATATATATATATATATATATATATATATATATATATATATATATATATATATATATATATATATATATATATACTGTTTCAAGCCAACTAATGAATGTCAGGTTTTATAAACTTAAAAAACAACAATATTAAAATGTATGTATGTACTGTGTAGTATTCTGTGAAGTGGAGTGCGCCGTACTGTGTAGTTCTTTTTGTGGGACTATTATGAGAAATTTATTTGCAGTGATGTACTTGTGCAACATTGTTTATATTTTTTAACAAGAAACCACAATTCTCAGAAAAGAAAATGTTAATTCTTATTGCCTGTCAGAATATTTGAATCCTTAAGCTTTTTGTTTCCCACTTTCTGCTATGCCACATAGCCATGTTTCAACAGTAGCCCAGGGAGCAAGCTATCGGGTTGGGACGAAATATTGTCAAGAATTTTTGTTCCAGTTCATATTTTATTAATGCAACCGGTCTACCTTGATACTGAATGCAATCCTGATTTAATGAAGCCAATCAGGGGATTAAGATACTGTCTCCAGCTATGCTTCTTTGTCTTTCTTTTTTTGAGAAGCAAAGCTTTCCTGGCACATGTAGGCAGCAAACTTTCAGGTATGGTGTACCTGAAATGCCAAGGCAAGAGAGTGGAAATTAAAAGTAGGTAAGAAGCACAGAGTTGGTTATATGGAGAACTATACATGTTTAAATCTTAATATTTAAATCTCATTATGGTTTAGAGCCAGAAAAACAAAAAGCATTAAAAGTATAAAAATATCACAATCTGCATTTAAATTTTTTTCAGAGCTGATAAATATTTTTAAAACAAATCTGAAACAAAACTAGACGTTTTGTGAAACAGGAAGGAAATACCAAATGTGGATGGTAACATGTTGTTTTTAACAGTACCATCTGTACATTTCTTACAGCAGTCACCAAATGGACTGTGTCCTTGACAAAAAGACCAAAAAGATAGAATATATAAAATGATGTTTGGCAGCTTATTGGTAACACAGAAAAAGGATGGGGTAAGCACTTTATCAGCTAAGAGCCTCTGTGTAGGTGTATTCTGGGGAAGAAAGCAGGTGAAAAATATATAATTTGTACTACCAGCAAAATGAGTCTCTCCATTGGAAATACCTTTTGTGCAAATATCTTGAAACAATATTAATCTTGGATTTAAGAGAAGAAGAAAACCTTAACATAAGAAAGGAAGGTAACAGAGTACAGTTCTTGTCACGGTTAGTACAGATGGCTTGAGCAAAGACAACACTCAGGGGACTGCTCCTGTTATTTGTGAGAATACAGTATTTAGGTGAAAATACTTAATTTCTTGCTTTTTATGTTCCTGTTTTGACAGAGAAAATGTCCTGAATCCTATTTATAATTTATTTTTTATCAGAAAAACTTCAGTGTTAATAAAAAAAAAATTGTTGCATGACTGTGGTGCAGTTAAACATACACACATAAAATAAGGACTTATTACACGGAACAAATTGAGTCTTACGCAATCACCATATGGCCTGCTAATATACAATAGCCTATTTATTTGGAAGGAATGTGCTGATATGTGTCTATGCACATCATAGTGGTGCAGGCCAGAATTGTTGTGGTTTTTAAATTACAGTTTTGTCTCAAATACCATATTTTTTGGACTATAAGGCGCACTTAAAATCCTTACATTTTCTCCAAAATTGATGGTGCATCTTATAATTCAGTGCACCTTATATATGATTACTGTACTTGTGCTTACTGACTGATTTTATGTGGTGCAATGCACTCACAAATCTGTTAAAATGTGTAAGTACAACTTTGGTTAGCAATGAAGCTGCTCCGCTCAATGGCTATTCAGAGCATTACGGTACACTGTGTAACTACCTGATCGGACCCCTGAGCTGTCTACAAGACTGCCTGACTGTAATGTCTAAACTAGAAGTGAATTCATGTAAGGCAGCCCGCGCCCAGAGTACGCGCTAGCAACAATAAGTAAGTTAATTCAATATACAAGAAAACTTTATTTTGGCCTTATGTAGAAACAGGACAGTGTAGTACAACTACTCTGTCCTCCCAACAGAGACTGATAGCTCTCCCTCTCAGGAGAGAGCTATGTATGCGGAGGGGCGGAGTGATATTACACACTTGGGAAGAATATTTAATGCGCCTTATGGTCTAAAAAATACGGTAGGAATTTGCCACTGTGGTGAATAATAGGCAGACGAGGCTTACAATAGTCCCTTTAAAGTCTTCCATAGGGTGTTGGTTTTCTATGTTTTCAGGCTTCTAATTTCCGACAGTAATTCTCCTAAAATCTTACTGGATAAATTAGCATACACATCTTCCCTTGATGAACTAAAAATTAGAGCTGAAGACTTTGCTTTCATAACTTTTGTCTTGTGTGGAAATTGTGTTACGCATTGAAGCTCAAGTTTGGTGATCCAAATGTATTATAATCATACTGCCAAATTCTGGCCTTATTCTTGCCTGCCTTTTGTTCTCTTTCTTTGATACATGTTCCTTAATCTTTGTCATGGAAATGAATATAACTAAAGTGAGGTACAAGCTTCCACCCAAATGAAAAGGAAATTGTGCACAAATAATGAGAAATGCCTTTTAATAAACCGCATTAAAGGAAATTATCAGTTCAAAGCATGATGGTGGGTCATCGCTAAAGGTAATCAGCAGAGAATACAAAACATCTATTATTCAAAGTAACTTTAAACCTTATTTTTGCTGTCTTCATAAGAAGGTGAAGATCTTTATTTGTTATTTAAATTGTTACTTTTGTCTGATAATTTTGCTTTTGACTAAGATTTATAGCCCAACCTTTTTTCCAAACATGACCCCAAAGTCTTACAAATCAAAAGGGTGGGAAAAATGAATGATTGGCTCAAACGCTTGCATTACTATCATGGCTGCTCTTTATTTACCTCTTTGTCTTTAATAATAAGCATTTGTTAGTTGTGCTGATGTGTTTTCATAATTCCAGAGTACATTATGAAAGGAAGTGACAAGGTCAGTTGAATGATTTCACCATTCGAAGTGACCTTTTTTATGATGTTATAAGCACATTCACAGCTTATTTTCTATCGCTCCATCTGTTTCAGCCTCTGCCTGGCAAAAACAATAAGAGGGCTGATGAAACAGAACGAACCCGACAGCTTTCTTTAATCCTGTAACATCTCATTTATCTGGGTAACAGTTTGTTTTCCCTGACTAAAATGTTTCGAGCTGGCTCGGTTTATGGAACCATTAACTGTCCACTGTTTAGAGTAGGAAGATGGGTATTATTCCTCTTCTATGCAGTCGCTTTGTTTGGCGTGTTCCCCAGGGTCACGAGTGTTTGATAGCAAAAAGCTACCACAGACCTCTTTGGATTGTTGTCTCCCATCACGGCTCTATATAACAGGCGTGATGAATACTTTTGTGTAAGATTATTGGGAGCAGGGGTATGTGTTTTTTTTTTTCCTTTTTTTTTTTTTTTTTTTGTCAAACAAACCAATCTCATTGCAGAACTTTTGACAAATAGAGCGTTCCAAAGGTAAACACTTTTTCTTTTCTTTTTTCCTTTTTTTTTTTTGTTTCACAACAAATGCCCAACAATTATACACTTAGAATTAATTTACAAGATTTGACTCAGCATGAAAACACCTGTTTGGAAAAGTCAAGACCAGTCAGACTGTGGTTGCTGACTCATGGATTTGTAAGACATAAAGCCTGCTCAATATACAGAAACTTGCAGATGCCATGTCAGCACTTAATTTCTTACCCTGAACAGCCACACTTTCACTATCCAGCGATGCAAAAAAATAATTTTGCATGCTTTGTGCTGAGTCTGGGCTTCATTAACACAAGCTTTACTAAGATACTGAAACTTTTTTATTTCACTTCCTGCAACGTTTTGGACAAATCCAATGTTGATCCCTCAGTTTCATAGCCATTACATAAAAACATATTAACCATCTCTTGGGGATAGTTTGACAATCAAACTGGTGTCTCAGTCTGTTTGCCATCAAGCAAATAAACACATTTCCTTAAATGTTTCCCCATAATTTCAAAATATTCCTGCTTATTTCCAGGTTTCAAACGAATCTCAGAAAACAGAGGTCTTAGAGCCGGCTTCTTTTGCTGCACATGGGAGGACTGCAGTTTCCATTTTCAAAGTCACACTGGGAGACAGCAAAGGGATGGTAGAAGTTGAGTCCTTAATCTCATACTGTGTTCTGGAACTTGAGATGGAGGCATCTAGTAAAATCTTCGGGAATGGTGGTGAGTCTCTGACAGAGCTTTTTCCCTCTGAGTGGGAGCAAACGAGTTCCCGGAAGCATTCTCTGAATCGCGTGGACAGCAGGCTGTAGATGATGGGGTTTACCGCAGAGCTTAGGTAGAAGAAGATGCCAGACAGGATGTGGACGTATTGATAAACATTGTGCATCACGTCGGTCCATTGGCTGACTGAGCTCCACAGAAGCCGCTCAATATGGAAGGGAGCCCAGCAGACTCCAAATACAGCCACAACAATCGCTGCAGGATCAAGCCAGACAGGGAGAAAGATTGCAGTTATCCTTAAAGAATGCTCTGCATTTCCAGGTATTACAGTTTGTTTAAAGCTGTTTGACTTGTGGTGCATATGAGTGCTGTTTATCCCTATGAAATCAAGTCCCTATCAACACCTTTAAATGAGCCATTAGGCACCCAAAGCCAATTAAATTTGTTTTTAGGAATCCTAACAAAATAATTAATAATGTCAGAAATAAAATCATTATTTTACGGTAAGATTCACACATGGACCACAGTCTTTTCAGGTTGTCTAATGTGTAAGCTGAAATGTTTTACAATAAAAAACACAGATGTGTCTAACGTAGCACACTTGCTTCCTGCTGTCTGTAAATCAAATGGCTGAGAAAGACTCTAGCAAAAAATGCAAATTCAGAAGCAATTATCCTTAAATTATAGCTCTTGCTCAGTAAATGTTTGGTGTTTTGTGGCTGTAACAGCCAATTCTCTTCCAAATAGCAATGTGATACGAGGCAAAAAACAAAAATACTGAAATCCTGTTACAGCTATTTGATATAAGGCCCAAAACAGAAATAGACAAGTGTAAAATGTTCCAAAGACCTAAAGAATTTGCCTACCTATCTATAGCCAGTTCTGAAAATATCTATTTCAGGATGCTTAGCTTTTGTTGTTTTTGATGCTGGCTTACATTCCTCACCTTGCCTTCTGCAAATTAATCTCTTACTGGTCTCCCCCTGAAGGAGGCTTAGCATGAACTGAATAAATTTAGCTTTTTATTGTGTGCCTATGTCATCAGAATAACGTGGTTTGTGTGGCATTACAGATATTAGGAGATATTTAGATACATTGTATAAAAAGACACATAATAACTTTTCCCCACTACCCAACATTAAAGGTAGAGTCTGCGATTTTTCCAGAAGTTTCCCCAAGTCCCTTTTTGAACAACAGCGCATGCGCAAGACCGTCTTGACCTGCTCTTTCGCTCCTCAGGGGGGTGGCATGAAAAACAATCTCCCAAATCCACTCTGGTCTTATTTTTTTCTACTGATGCCTTCCTCTCCTTCTCATAAACTTGTACGCAGTTTGCTCTGAGCCATGTTCAAATTATACAGTGAGAGCAGCGGAGCTAGAATGAACGGCTAACACTGAAGCTAACCGCTAAGCTAACTGGATACAGAAACTCTAGAAGTGTGCATCTACAGCCGTGTGCATACAGAAACCTACAAGGAACGTGCACGCACACTGGCGTTAAGTGTGCAAGTCAGAATTATTGGCATGTAGGACAACCAGTAGATAAGGTGATATCCCAGGAACCTGAAGGACAGACGGGGTGGGGGCAGGATCAATCCTCTGATCAATTCTGCCATTCGGTCTGAATGACAGGTGTTGGGAGATCCCCCTGAGGAGCGGAAGAGCACGTAGAAGGTGGGTGGTGGTTTTGCACATGCTCGCAGTTATTCGAAAAGGGACTTCGGCATTTCTTGCCTGAATTTACGGAAGAATCATTCACTCTAACTTTAAGTCAGTTAGGATTACCAGAATAAGTTCTCATTTCTATTTTAGAAATTATCCTATTACTTATATTCCGATGTTAACTTTTTTTTATAAATAGACAGGAAATTTCACTGAGACTGTCTTATTTACAAGATAAACCTGTAACATGAACACAAGATAACAAATAACACAATAATCGTAAAACTTTTTTTTGGTATTTAGAAAGGAGAGTTACAAACAAAACTTAAAAACATACACTAAGATAACTTTACCTTTGAATAATTTCAGAAAGCCCATTAGATGAGATAACTTTGAGCTTATAAAAGGGTAATACACAACATTTTAGTTAAAAGGATTGTTTTAAGGTAACAAACACATTGCCTTGTGGGGAAATCAAAAGAATAAGTTATCAGGAACAGAATTGTGGACCTCCCCAAGTCTGGAGCAATAATTCCCAAATACCTGAAGGTGACACGTCATGTCCAAGGGATGAACAAGTTTTGGTGTAAAATATGTGTATCATCATCTGAACAAAAGCAAAAGACCTAGTGAAGATGCTGGCTGAGGCTTGTAGGCCACTGCAATTATCCACAAATTCATCAGGTTGTGTGGGTGTTTTGCTGCAGGATGGACCGACTGGCTTCACAAAACCGATGGGATAATGGGGATCATCTCAGGACATCTTGCAGCAAGTTGAAGTTTTTAAAATCAATGGGTCTTCCAAAGGGACAATGACCCGAAGCATATTGCAAAATTAGATAAAAATTGCCTTAAAAACAACAAGGACCGTGTTTTGTAGTGGTCTCATAAAGGTCTATTGTTGGTTTCATTGATACAATTAGGGCTTAATTGAAAAGTTGTGTGTGAGAAAGGCAGTTTAAAAACCTGACTCAGTTACACCAGTTCTGTCTAAAGGAATAAGCCAATGTTTAAAATGAAATCTATTCTGAGAAACTTATGGAATGATACCCAACATGCTTTACACAAGTTATAGAGTTTAAAAAGCAATTCTACCAAATGCTAAGTAAACATATGTAAACTATTAACTATTAATTTTGTTTAAAACGTTCTCAAAGGATTCTTTCTCTGTCATAATTTGTGACTTTCTGTTTCCCTGGGGTCACGTTGCATTACAACAAGGACTAGTTTCTCTAGGCATCACATCAACATAGGAAAAATAACATAACAATCTTTCTTCAGTAAGGCAGATAAATTAAACTTCATGAGTCAAACTGCCAACCACTAATGGTTAACAGTGTGTGCTAAATATAAAGAACAAAAAAGCCAATTATTTCTCATGCATAACGTTTTAGTATTGTTGATGGTCCTGCTTACTTATAGTGATATATATAGATATATATCCCTCTTGTCAATGAAAATAAGTAGATATCAGCCTATTTCAACATTTAGAGGAGAAGGAGCTTTATGATCCTTGAATAAAGATCCTCATATTACAGGTATTGTCAGAGGTTTTATTATGTTTTTATTGTAAGTGGCTTTGGCCAGTAAATTACTTGGATGTTAACAGAAAAGGTTACCCAGATTTGGTATATAAACTTCTTTATAAAACCACAGCAGTTGGTGATATTTTTCCTGTATAGGAATGGAGTACATGCACAACATGTAACCATTTCATATTAGGAGTTGATTGCAGAACCTGTTGGGGTTTGCATCACCTTGGCAACCAAACAGATTGCTTTTAGTAGTACTTTTAACATGTCTTGCATGGTTCTGTGTTAGTCATTCATCTCAGAGTCGTCATGTGCACTTAAACGTACATTTCATTTATGGCAAACAAATAGATTAGTCTACTGTCTACATACGCTGCATAACTGGAGAAAGAGCAGAAATTCTGTTAAATGTTTCTGATGGGATTTAAAATTTGCATCTTGTGATTTATCTGCCAGCATGTGTCCTCCGGTAAAATAAACTTGTAAAAGCAATGCTCTAATCTACCTTAGGTTGCACTGCTTTACTGAGTTGCACAGCCAAACTCAATAGCAAACATGATCTGATCTTCAACCTGAAATGTAATTCTGGTTTGAGAGAGATATGAATTTGAAGGAAGATTCAATCTGTGAATATTTTTTATTATTTGTGTGTGCTGGATGTGTCCGTTCATAAACCTTGTATTTCTTATAAGCTAAGAAAAAACAACATTTGCTGTTTAAAATAATTATAATTTTTTTTTAATGACGCTGGTATTGTTGCTGTGGTAGTGCAGTAAATCAAGGTGAAACTTGGTGGGAGGCCTGAATCGAATCTCTACCTGGAATTAGTTAAACTCTTCACCATTGGTTCTTTAACTTTCAAGGAAGGCAGTTTATTGTTCTCCAGACCAGTTTTTGTTTTTTGTGTCCTAACTTTTTATACTATGGTGGTGATATAAAGGCAAAATAGGTTGTGTACTAATTTTTAAACACAATCAAAATATTACCTATTTCACACATGCTTGGTCCCAATTTTTTGTAAATATTTTTAGACTACATTCATAGTATCCATGAATGTGACTGTGTTGCCATGATTGCACATGCCCTAAAGATATCTTAAACCAACAATATCTGATATTTTGTTTTCCTAAGGCAGTTGTGACATGGTGATGTTTTTTTTATCCATTTACACCCACTACAGAGCTTCATTCTAAAAAAAAATGTATTCAAATAATCTGTTTTCTATAACATTAAATATTTACAGCCAGCATTCAAATGTATGATAGAAACCACATAGGCCAATTCTATAAATGTTTGAAGAGGTACAAAACCTTTAACTTCTGAGCTGTTTTTTTCTATCAGATTTGATACGCAGCTTCATTTCTCTGGAAGTGTAATCAATAAACTAGCAAGGTTCTGGAAATACTTGAGCGCTTTTTTTGGTTGTTTTTTTTCCTACTGACACTCGCTTGCTTATGAGAAAAGCTCTGACAAAGGCACGGATACAGAGATGTGTTGTGAACCTCCAACTGATGCGCTACAATTGTGTTTGAGATTATATTGGAAACCTGTGGCTTACAGTGAAAAGAACCTGTGGAGATAACAGGCCTTCTGATTGACTACTTCTGGAATTTTGTTGCAGCTATTATTCTCATTATTTGGAAAGAGAAGATGACATTAACTAAACTTATTTTAATAAAAAGATCTAAAAAGGCATTAAGGCATAATCATACACAATTAAAAATGAAATTATCCTTGGAACGTTATACTCACAGAGCATCTTGATGACCTGTCTTCTGCGGCTATTCTCCGCGGAGATCCTCCTCCTGTTGCTGCTGCAGCAGTTCCTTCCCAGGTTCTTCCTGGCATGCCGCCTTTCTCTACCCAAATGAACGCCCATCACTAGATAGAGCACGCTAATAATCATCATCGGAACAAAGTAGAAACACACAGTTGTGATTTGCATCACCAAGTTATAGATCCACAGGGGCTTGATCACAGCACAAATGGCGGATTCCTCCATTCTCTCAGGCAGGTAGAAGATGCCATGAAGCGAGGTGTTAGGGATGGCACAGATCATAGACAACGCCCACACAATGGTGATGACGCGTTTGGCATGCTGGTTGGTCGAGAGGTAGCGCGTTTTGAGTGGATGCACCACAGCGATGTACCTCTCCACACTGAGTGCCGTGACATTGAGGATAGAGGCGAAGCAGACCGTCTCGAAAAGGAAGGTCTTGAAGTAGCAGCCGCCCTCGCCAAAGGGGAATGGATAGTTCTCCCAAAGGTCGTAAATCTCCAACGGCATCCCAAACATCAGCACGAGAAGGTCCGACACAGCCAGGCTCACAAGGTAAAAGTTAGTGGGGTTTCGCATCTTCTTGTGCTTTGCTATCACTGCACACGTGAGAAGGTTTCCAGACAACCCGGTGAGGAAGATCAAAAGGTAAACTGTCGTCACAGGGAAAAAAAAGGGGGATCGCTTGGGACCGAGGATTTCAAAAAGGTTGATTTCCGTAAACTGCTCAACGGTGTCGTTCCCTGAAGCATTTGATGGCATGCTAGTGTTGTAGAGTGGGTCATATGAAGTGGAACCCTGCAAAGAAAGCTCCATTGTAATGTGGAAGGGCTGCAAAAATGATGGGAGGTGTCAACAATTCCTGCTGTGGCGTCTGGATTGGTTCAACTCCTGGGGCCTGAGTGGACAAGAAAAATAAGAAGAACAAACAGTGTTCTGATGATGAACAATCTTAAAACAATGTTTATTTGGGTCAAATGGATATTGCTTTTCCACTTTCATGGTAATGGCTTCGTGACCTAGCTTTTTGTTAGTGAAAACCTTCATTATAAACCATGCTGGAGAAGGGAAATGAGCCAACCAAACATTATTGGCAGTGCAGATTCCTGCGCTGATTAAAGCAATCGTTATCAATTTGGGATCCAACAATGGCAAACAAAATATCTTGAATTATTGTGTGCATGTGTTTAAATTTTAGATTGTGGAAATCTGATTACATTAAACCCGCATACAAAAAAACAAATGTGGATAGAATGATTAACATTTCCTTTCAGTCTATAAATTCTTTATTATTTATTTCTGATTTCACTGGTTGCAGATGCTATATGTCTAACATCACACATCTGAACCTGTGTGTTTGCATAAACATAATAATAGACATCATAAAAAAGCATTAGAATAATACAAATTTAAACTATGCCTACGTTTCAAGTTAGATTTTTTTATGTGTCAATGATTGTATTATTCTTCTTTCACACTCCTGACATTTTCTACTGATTAAGCATGCTGCCAACGACACAGACAGTGAAGTGGCAGATTCCTGTATGTGTTGCAGAATGTAGCTTTTACTGCCACAATAATGGGGTTGAAATGATTCTCATCAACCGTTTGCGGTTCAAGATAATTGCCATTACACAAGCTGTAATGATGCGCAAATGGCTCTTTCTGAAAGGTTAATTATGGTGCCAAGATCAACCAAATCTGGGATTATTTAATAACTATTTATTTAATAAATATTTAATATGGTAAGAGTAGGTTAAATGTTTTTAATAAAACATCCTAAAATACATTCTGCATTTTTATAGAAATCTTTCTGACTGTAATAAAAAATATTTAATGCAAATGAAATGGCTGCTATTTGTAGTCTTGTAAATATCATATCGTGATAGTGTTCCTTTTTGCTGAGATAATTAATGCAATTTGACCACATGAGCATATCAAAAATAATAAAACATCCCCACTTTTTTCTTAATAACAAAAAGGCTGCTAATGTTAATCTATAAAGCATACATGGCAGAAAATGTTGAAATAAATCCTCACCCTGATGTTGGTATGCAGGTCGCTTCTAATCGTGAACACGCTGTGCGGTCCTGCTTGAAAATGGAGCGGCAAACGCAAAGGATAATTAATGGATGTAAAAGTTGTTCCAAGCGCTTCGGCTCCGCACAGAGAAGAGGATGCAGAGAGAGGGTCCACAGTGGGAGGGAACTGCAACTGTGCCGCAGCTGTGCTCCCCTTCAGAGAGACATTACCTGGTGAAACAGAAAGAGGGGAAGCTGGACGGAGCCGCAGAGAGAAAGTGATGAAGGGCAGAGGGTAATCACGGGACTGTACATTGACTGATCAACCAATGCCTCCATAATATTTGCATATTGTAAACTTGAAGGCAGCAAAATGTTTCATTCTATTTTTAAGATAAAGAAGCACAGAAAAAAAATGCTGAAAGAGCATTTTTATTAAAATTTGATTGGCACACTTTCAGGTATAAAAGCCCTTTAGATGATAAAAATCTGCATTATAGCTATGTCCTGTTTTAAACCTACCCAACACGTGGGACCACATGGTGGTTTTGAAGGATTCTGACTGGCTGACATAGGTTTTAGCTTTGGTACACTGGTCCCTATACGTTTGGCATGTTTAAGATTTACACCCATCTAGTGGTGCACTAAATGAGTTACAAACCACCTCGCTATTAAGCGCATAATAACTACTACAGAAGCCGCTGAGTGTCATCAATATGACAATGTCAACAAGTACGTCCTCCATGTATCTGGTACTAAGCTACTGCAAATAGCTAATAGCTACGGTTCTCATGTGAAATTTGTTTTTGGTGACCAGCAGACACTACACTGCCCTGTTTCTAACATAACAGCAAAATAAACTTCACTGCTATATTGAATTAACTTACCTGTCCAGCAGAAAGCCTGTAACCTCCGCATCCGTTTTTGAAGCCCCACTCTCTCATACATTGTCTCCACTCCAGCTACTAAAAGCTATGCCGATGTAGACTCTCATTTTCTCCAAGATATTACACCTTTTTCTTTTCTTGGTTACATTCTCTTCCCTTTCGCTGGGCAAAGAGTATGGATGGTCCTCCATTTCAACAGAAAATGGCAAATAGAATAATCTACGGTCGTCTTTGCTTGTTTTATTCTCCTCCTCCACCGACAACACATCTTCATATACAAGTAAAATGCGTAAGGCTAACAAGTTTGTCCCCTTTCGGCTACTATAATCAAAACTGGTGACGCAACATGCCGTCTTCCATTAGGTGCACCGCCACCTATGTATTTAAAAACTATTTATTTGATGCTAATAAGAATGCTTTCACTTTTGATGTGATTGTTATTAGACTTCGGCGGAATATATATTTATGAAAGCAATGCCTGATTTTTGCTAGTAAAAAGCCAAATTAGCTACACACTGTTGCTTTAAAACAATACTCAGTAGTGTATTTTTGATGGTTAGTAAGGATGAAAACCTTTCTGAAAACGATCCCATGTGTAAGGTGTTATTTCCAAAAACGATGTGAGGGGGGGGGGGGGGATAAATGTTTTTATAAAGACACGGCTATGTGTGTACAAGGCCCTAAACCATAAACTGACTCTCGTCAGATGGATGTCGTTCCACAGGGCTCTACACATCCATCTGGAATCGCTGGGATTTCAATACCACATAAAATGGACGAGCCAATCAGGATTGCCGGGCGGGATGAAACGAATCAGAGAAGCAACTGTTTTTAATTCAGGCAACAATGGCGGCTGGCAGCGAGGAAGCAAGTGGTAACATTGGTGCAGCTATTTAATCAGTGTTGTCCAATCTACAGAATATTAATTCTTTAAAAGAACACCAGAGAACGACTTTGAAGGCTTTTGTTAGTAGAAACAATGTTTTCGCCCTACTCCCGACCGGGTTTGGCAAGAGCTTGTAGCACGTCAGTAAAGATGACGGACAGGTGGTTTATCCAATCACATGCAAGGATTTTTGATAAGGCCCCTCCTTCTGAAATGCATCTCCAATGGAGCGATTCCAGATGGACGAGTGGAGCTCTGCAGAACGAAATCCATCTGGTGAGTCAGGTTACTACACTAACGATATCCTTGCCTCATTGCTAAATTGTTATTTATTAATGTTCATGTCTCACCGGCCCTAGCCAATGTTTTTGCTCTTGTCCCATGTATCATTGTCTCTGTGTCTGTTCTTTAAGCTTTGCTTTTTGTCAGCTAACGAGTCAGTTCACCTGTTGCCTGGCTATCTCCACTTTTGGTCCAGCCACAGCCCAATTTTATTGTATTATTATTAAATACAATAATAATAATAACTTTGAATAAGTAAATTTTGAACCGTCTTGTTACTGAAAAGTGCTATATAAATAAACTTGCTTTGCCTCGTCTCACCTTAATTATTTTAAGCTGTTTACTCAATCAAGGTCAAATTTTTCAAGGTGCTGGACTCATTGAAAAGAGGATTTGCTTTACACATGTCTATGTATAACGAGAAAGGCAATAAGTCTAATTTTTCTAGTTGTTTTTCATGAGCTGAAGTCTTGATAAGGATGTCTTGTCATTAACAACCTCACTGTGTTCACAGGACACAGCGGGATTTATTAAAAATATAGTAGATGTTGTGCACATCTGTTTTGTCTTCATAAACTTTTTTGTTTCTATTAAATGTATTCAACAATGTTATATTTTAGGAATGTTGCTGTCTTTAAACTGTACAGGCAGTGAATGGTAATTGATTATACTATTTTTTGTTGTTGTTTTGTTTTCCAATTTAAAGCAGAAAAATGCTTCCATTTTAAAACCCTTCAGTGTATCGTAAAATCTGACATAGCTTGGCACAAAAAGCAAATTAGTGTCAGTTCAAATCAGTAGGTGTAAATTTTCATCTTATGTTATTGGTCCCTTTCTACTGAATGAAAACAATTTTGGGCTCTGACATCCTGGATGCTCCTTGCAGGATCTTCTATCGTATACATTAACAATACATGGGTTCTAGGTCATACCATGGTGCAATCTTAGTTGTCTCTTGGAGGATTATCATGGGGGCTGCAAGCATGCAGGAGAGATGCCAGAACATGTTGGAGGATTGCAGAAAATAGCAAAACCTATTTAGTTCAGAATGTTCAGCGTTCCTGTTTCATATGGAGTGAAATGCCTTTAAAACAAATATTCAATTATGTTGTGCCATTGACTGTCATCCATGTAACTGTATATATACTTTTTACAAATCCGGAACATGTATTTCAGAAATAAAATATCAAAAAGTTTATGCAAATATTAAAGAAACACATGCAGAAGTAGTCCTTTTAGAGCCAGTGTTTGGAAAAAAACACAAAAAAATTATCTTGTTTGAGTATCTTATCATGGTCACTGCCTTTGTCTCATTTGCCACAGATGTTAGCCCTTTGATAGACTGATGATCTGTTTAGGAGCTTTAACCTGTTGACCACTAGCCCCTGTAAATGGGTGAGTATGTGGCTCTCTAGAGCAGGGGTGCCAAACTCCAATACTTAAAGGCCTGTGTCCTGCAACTTTTAGATGTGCCCCTGGTCCAACATACCTGAGTCCAATAATCAGGTCATCAGCAGGACTCTGGAGAACTTGGCTCCATCGAAATACCCTTAATAATGTCTCCTAGCTCCTGTTCCTTTAACTTTCATGGGGTCAACAGTAATTACTCTATCGTGGGAAGGAAAGGAGCTTTGGACTGCTTTGCTGAATTAGGACAGCCTTTAACTCTGACGTCTTTACATGACAGAAACGCACATGGATGATGCATGTCTAATCCAGGCCTACAGCCTTCCGAAAATGAACTCCAAAGTGTGCGCTCTCTTCTCTCCGGACATTTTTGTTGTTTTCCGTGAGGGGGCTGTGCTGATATGTCACGTCACACAAAGGATTGTGGGATACCTAAAGGGTTCTTAGTGTCGTAAAGGACGGGATTCCTGGGCAAAATTTGTCGCAGCAGGGAGCATAGAAGCTACTATTCCTACCTCCCTCCTTACTGACTGCACTATTCAGACAACACATATTCTGACCGCTAAACAATGAAAAGACAAATGGATGGTTCTATTTTTGTTGTTTGCCCAACAAATACTTGCAAAATTCTTGCTTTCTTTGTTTGTTCTTGGTTTCCTTTTACATCAATATAAGAAGATTACTTTTAAAAATCAATCATATTAAATAGAATCCTTCTTTTCTCTTTGTTCTCAATGTGACACACCTGGGCTCTGTCACAAAATAAAGACTTAATTAAATGTCGTAACGCTTATATAGGGGCTTGAACATAATCTTAATTTTGAATCGATGTGGTAAATTTCCCTGTGATTATTTATGGTTTTATATGAACTATTTAATTTGAGTGGTTTCACTTATTTTAACAATCACACGCTTCAAATCAGAATCAGAATCACTTTAATAATCCCAGAGGGAAATTACAGTTCCAGTACAACCATCCATGGAACGATTAACTGAGGCCTTGCTGCCGAGGACCCCACCTGACGCGGTTTCCATAGTGCGCTGCCTTTTCATAGCATATATACCAGAAAAATGCAACACTCAACTAAATTTTGATTTGTTTTGTGAGGAGCACAGTCGTTAAAATCAGTTGTCTCGGATTTATCACATAAAACTTGGTCAAGAGCCTTCTGCTTCAGGTGCAAATTACAGGATTGCATTGAAGTGTAATTTTTAGATTATTTTAGAACCACTGAGATTGTAATATTTGGTTGAGATAAGTTAAATTATGCTTGAAACAAGTTGCATCTTATAATAAATGGTTTACTCGTTGTCTTTGTCCTGCTATCTTCAAGGATACATTAACCTAGTTTTACACAACGAATGATAGGTGACTGGTGTGGTCACTAATGGATGTGTGTCATTATCCCCAGATATTAGGTTTTGGGTTTGTATTGTGTTTGTGTTCTTTTTTTTTTTATTTCTGTGTTGTTTTATTATCTAACATTTGTTGCCTTATTAGCTTGTACTCTATGTTTAGTTTCTTTATTTTACCTTGGATTCTGTTCTTTGTGGTTTTGTTATTATTTTACTTAGTTCAGCTTTTATCTTTTCTTCTTGATTTGAAATCTCTGTGTTTCTCCTCTCAGCTACCCATGTGGTTTTTGGTTTCCCTTCCTACATCTCCCTGCGCTCCTTCCACCCCAGCCGCTTCACAATATCTCCTGATCTGCTTAACAGCATTCTATGTCAATCTCCACTTGCCCCTCAGTATATGGAACAGAATAGAATAAAATAGCAATACATTTATTATCCACAATAGGGAAAATCAGTTATGGCATCATTGTTTATTGTTGCGATTACTTTCTCATACTCCGCTCCATTTTTTATCAGCCTGTGCGGATAAGATTTTTGCAATAGAGGTATTGCTTGAAATTCTTTGGGTGGAATATGAAAAACTAAATGTTGCTCCGCTGGAATAACATCAGTGCATTTTCTTTAACAAACACAGGAATGATTCATTGCCAAAGAAGAATACACATAAATAAGAAGAAAGTGGGAAGGGAAGAAAATTTTTCTAAAAAATTTTTTTGTTTTGATAACAACTTTCAACCACTGTTATATATCCTTAAAGGAGCAATAAGCAAAATTTCATTATTTCAGATAGAACTAAAAAGAGTTTTGTGAAGAACTAAAGATATCTTTTTAGATGGACTATGGTTAAACGTCACACACTATCCCTCTGAGTTGTTCTCCAATCTCTTGTTTACATAGCCGGGCCTGCCGCACATGCGCGTATGTGCATGTGAACGGCTGCCCCCTCCCCGCTCATAGAATGCCACCGGCAGGCACAAAATGGCGGAGAGCTCGCCCATCGGATCAAAATGTTCTCTTGCTAACAGCTTTATAAAATTATGAGTTACTTACTTCTTCACTTGACATGTTCCTCTGAAGGGTGATGCTGTTTTGCTGTGTTTTTATCCTTTGCAAATAGGCTCATAGGAGCCGATGGGTGAGAAGGGAAAATGGATGCTGAGTGCTGGACCAGAGATAGAGAGAGGCGTGGCTTGTTACACATCTTGTTTTGGTCTAAAGACAGTGCTCAACTCCACCTAGTGGTAAAAAAATCGCTTATTGCCCCTCTAAAGGAACTGTAAATAAGGTATTTACTGTATAATCAACTTAAATTATTCTCATTTCTCACCTGGGATTGAAGTAAGAATCCCTATAAGCAATCGGCCTTCTCCATCAACAATGTCTTAGTCATGTTTTTCTCCTTTCAAACACAGAACATCTTTGGTACAGAGAGTAGCCGTGTTTACTTCCTGGTTCCACAGCCAATCTTATGAGATTCCCCAGGGAATCAACTCAGAGCGCAGCATTTGGTATTTTATCCTGGCAAAAGAGCAGCAGCCTGCAAACATGGCAGCCAGTAAGAGCGCCAGATCGGAAATAGAATAGAATTTGTATTAGGCCTATCCTGTGTTAGTAAAAATTCAGAATGGTTTCACACCATTTAAAAACGGCATATTAGATTTTTGTGATTGGCAAACCGTTGTATCGATTCGAGCCATAAGGTGTAAGTATTACTTTTTAGCTCCTTTTAAGCATTATGTTATGGTTTTCATTTGTATCTATCCTCTCACCATTTCCTTGTTTTATTATGCCTCCATGTCATTGACCATATTCAGGGTTATTTTTATATTGAAGTTTCCTCATCAGTTAAGTTCCCTTGCCCTTAGTTCTCTAGTTTATTCTTTTGTTCTTTGTTCATTTCAGAATTATTCCTGTTTTTCTCTGGTTATAGCCTTTCTTGTTTGACAGTTTCTTTGTTTCTTCACCTTTTGTGTTGTCTCTCTGCTTCACTGATCACTCACACTCACTCTGTCTGTCTCATTCAGCCCACCTGTGCACGCCAATTACACTCAGGTTTCTCACCTGTTTCTCATGTTCTCCTGTTCCTGTTTTTTTCTTAAATTTTTTATGTTTTTCTTCATTACTTCTTCTCCCACCTTCTCAGTTACTTTGACTGTTTCCCTGCTGTGGTGTGTAATGCTACAGGAACTATCCCTGGAACAATGTGTTTAATCTGAGGCGACTGGAAACAAATACTTTAGGTGGGTTTGTTGTTATACATGGATATGGGGAAAACCCAGCAATTTCCGTTTGTCCATATGGTGTAGGATCTATGATGCTGTGGACCTGTTTCTCTTCCATTAGCCTTACAAACATTGTTAGACTTCATGGCATCATGGACTTGAAATAACAGGACATTTTAAATATAAATCTGGTGGTTTGTGCCAGAAAACTGAAATGAGGTTGTCATTAAGTCTTTCAGTATAACTCTACAAAACATATGGTCAAATCAATACTAAGAAAACTCACCAGAAATGGGCATCTTCTGCGGCCATACCAAAACCCAGAGGTACAAGAGATGACCCAATACACTGGAAACTCTAGAAAAGTGTGTGCAAAATAATAATTATCTTTAGTTTATTTGTCTTTGCAACATACTTTCCAATGAAAATTGTCCTCTGCATTTAACTGATCCCTTTTGGAGCGCAGCAGGCTGCCATTGGGCGGTGCTTGGGAGCATTCTGGGGCTAAAGGTTTTGATCAGCGATCCTGAGTGGGAGCTTGAAGGGTTCAAATCAGGGAACTTTCACCCTTTCCAGGATGCAAGCTCTCTGCTCTACCACCTAGGCTCCATTCCCATCATTTTTTTAAAAAAAAGGTAGAATCAAAGATTGCACCCTCCATATGGTTTAACCTTGTCAAATGTTGTTAAAGATACATAAAGTCCTGATGTCCAAAGGTTTTTTTTTTCTATGAATGCACTAAATTTTACCAACTTTTCTCATTTTGAGCGATGGACAGGGTTTTATATACCTTTATACATCTTTATCAAGGGTACCAAGGGTAGTATTATCATTACAGCTAAGAGCAGATTTCCAAACAAGATAAAGACAAGGAAAAGGAGAGGGGTGAAAGAGACTTAGAGGTTTTAGACTTAGAAGTTGAAAACGTTTGACCCGAGTGAATTCAATTGGTGGTGTGAATCCCCAAGGTGAGTTGAAGGGAGCTGCAATAAAAAAGAGCTTTGGAGAGAAAGTTTAAACACAGTGAGGAGAACTGTCGAAGTGCCCTGAGCTGTCAATATACCCTGTGATGCTTCCCGGGTTTCACAGGCATATATGAAAAACAGCACTATTAGTGGAGTGTTCCTTCGTTTTCACAACCACAATGGACCTCTTGGCACCTCTTAATTACAGAACAGAGAATAGCTGTATTTTTACATCTTACCTTCAATTAAATTGAAATAGAAATACTCTTTGCAATCTGGGACTTCCTTTCTGTAAATTAATCATCCAGCCCAGCTAATTTCACTTGTGAATTTGAGTGACAGTAATTACACTCTGACTGGAGTGATTGCTTGCTTCTGTCTGCTTTTGTTGGTTGCTTGTGCTGATGACTTGCAATTGTATGGTGTATAATTAAAACTGACTGGATTTAAGGGTCATACGCAGCACTGGAGTCATGGCTGAACGAACCAGTGATGGGGTGATCCTAGTTCAAACATGATAGAAAATGTCATTATCAGACTTTTATTATATAAAATGAGTCTTAAGCCTATAAGATGAATTTAGATGACCAGCCCTTGTCCTCTGAAAAACTGTATCCATGATTCTTCTTTATGGTTGGCCCCAGGTGTCTGTTTTATGATTAAGCTTGTTTATTAAGATCTTTCAGGTCTGATTGGCTGGCCAGAATACAAACACCTGAAAGAATGACCAAAGCCTGGCATGCCAACCATACAGTGCCCCTTATTGTCCTGTTGGCCTGGGGCTCCTTTTGTCCTCTGTTTATTTTAGTGAAAAATAAACCTTTGTTGAGCCACTGCCATTGGTCTGGACATCATATGTTATGTGTATTTTGAGACACTTTAATTTAAGGACCATAACATTAACGAAAGTTCACCATTGCTTAACTTACTGTCATCTAGGCTTGTTTAAGTAATATTAAAACTTAGGCACATATCTCAAAAGGGGAAACATGGTGGCTCAGGTTTAGATCTGTTACCACCTGAATTTAAAACCTCTTTCAGTTCTAGGATTTAATGCATTTTGTTTCTCTAAAAGGATTGAGATGTACTTTACTTATTTTACACTCTTTGTCAGTTCGGTTGTATTTTTGTTTACCGAATGGTTGAAATATGGTGATGTGGGTTTTTGCACAAATATTTATTAATCGGGGTGAGATTTCTCAATAAGATCAAAATCTGTTTTCAAGGGGAAAAAACTCTTAAAACGTGATAAAGACCAAGGGAACTGTGTTAGAAGCTCCAAACTGACCAGGGGTGCACTTACTTTTGACCATGGCTATGTCTGAAACCGATATGAGTTAAGGCTTGTAACTAGAATGATTTAAACAAACTCACCTGTCGGAAGCAGCTTTGTGTAAATTAGGTGTGTATTTGTAGGCTTCCACCCAATTATGAAGATTAGACAGGTCAAATAAGCAGTAAGCAGATCATTTTGTTCTCTGATACCTAGCCAGAACACAGCAGGCCTTCATTTCCTATATAAACCTGGTACTGTTGTTGTTGTTAATTTGAGCAAATTAGTTAAATTAGTGCTCATCAATTAATTTTCTGTATCTGTTTAATCTTGATCAAGGAGAAGCTGCTGGGGCCTATGTGAGCATACTATCTCATTATGTGTATACTTTTTATTCCGCTCTGTTTGTTTTTACGGTGTCCTTCAATGTTTTGAAATGTGCTCATAAATAGAATATCTTATTAGTATTGTGTTGTTATTATCGTTGTTATTATATCCCATCAGGAAACAACGACTTTCCATAATGGACAGATGGCCAACCCATTAAAATAGATCAGAACAATAAACAGGACACACGATTATACAAATACATTTCTATTGGGAAATATTTACCCCCTTACAAACATCTTGTGTTTTTGCTGAGGGTCATCAAATTATTCATGTCATCAAACACACTATGCACAGGTGTCCTGCAGTAACGCAAACTGCAGTTTTCTGACAATGACTTTGTTTATTAATAGAAATAGGTCTCTCAAACCAACCTGGCCATCGGGTTGTGGGTGGTGAAGACCAAGACAAAGCCAAGACTTCAAGGGTGTCAGGATCCCCAGGGGTGTTTATGTTAATTACATATTTATGTTAATCACATATTTGGGTATTGGTTAGATTAGTTCTGTCTAGTTAGCTGTGTTTTGAGATCTTAGTAGTTCCATTAGATTCTTATTTTATGTTGGCCCTTCTCTTGGCCTTTCTTCTTGGCCTTTTGTTTCTTAATAATGGGTTTGATAGATTTAGGTATCTTAACATTTCTGTTGTTCCGCTATCTGTTCCTTCTGAGTTAATTAGATCCTTTGCCCTTATCTGGTCCATTCTCCATCTCCAGTTAGGTTCTGTTAATTCCTTACATCTGCCAGCTCATTACCCCTCCTTTCCCTCTTCCAGATTGCCTCCCTCACTTCACCTGTGATTAATTATCTATCTATTGTTTCCCTCCGTCACCTCCTTCTTCTCCTTCCTCTTCTTCTATTGTTCTTCTTATCTGGAGTCGGGTCACAAGGATAGCAGTCTACGAAGGGAGGCCCAGACTTCCCTTTCCCCAGCTACTTGGGCCAGCTCCTCTGGGGGGATACCAAGGCGTTCCTAGGCCAGCCAAGAAACATTGTCCCTATTTACATTTAGCCTGTCAAACCGATCCATGCCGGGTTCGGACCGAGCTTGGATGAGTTAACCATGCCGAGCTTGGTTCTTACGACCATTTACACATCACGCTAGCACGGTTCCTCGCCTCCTATTGACGTGGATTGAAGGAGGGAGTCAAGCAAATAAAAATTGCGGCGCCCGTAACATTCAGGAAGTTATGTCTCATTATAATTGTGATGTTGCGTTGTTTGCGGATAGTCAGGCGAAGAAGGCAACCTTTGGTAAATTTACTTGACAGAGTCAGCTTTTGGGAAGTGGATAAGAAAAGCGACAGACGTTGAGGTTCATCACACTACTAAGCAGAATCATCACTGGAAATCATGTGGCACGGTAGGGAAGCTAATATTTTTATGAATGTTTGAAATTTCATGATTACGGAGGCTTAGCAACTGTTGCATTCATCAGTTGTTCACGTTTTATTATATATTTTTCGGTTTTATTTAAGTCTCCCTTATTTTTATTGTGCTTACAGAACTGTTTAATCAGCTGACTGTAAGGAGATGATATGGTCTGCTCATGCGCTCTTTATCAGAGAACCGAACCACTGATGAACCGTGCCGAACTTTAGCACGATTTAGCACGGTTTGGTTGTGTCTGGCATGGTGCATTTCAGTTGCGTTCCATGTACACTCGATAGTTATCTCAGTTACTGAGCTCGGACCGTTCTCAGCACGGTTTCAAAAGGGTAGTGTAAATGGGTTATAGTCCCTCCAGCGTGTCCTTGGTCTCCCTCTGGTAGGACGTCATTGGAACACCTCACCGGGGAGGCTTTCAGGAGGCATCCTGACCAGATGCTCTACTCTGAGTCCCCTCTGGATGATTGAGCTCCTCACCCTATCTCTAAAGGAGAGCCCAAACACCCTACGGAGAAAACTCATTTCGGCTTCCTGTTTCCACAATCTTGTTCTTTCGGTCATGACACAAAGCTCATGACCATAGATTAGGGTGGGAAAGTAGATTGACCAGTAAATCGAGAGCTGTATCCACTTCACGGCAGATGCAGCACCAATCCACCTATTTGCTGGTGAAGATTCTCAGTTATCCAGGTCATGGTCATTCCAAAAAAAAAGTAAAAAAAAACAAAGCAACTGGACTTGTTTTCCGTAGTTGAAGACGTTTCGCTTGAAAACAAGTCCAGTTGCTTTGTTTTTTACTTTTTTTGGAATCCACCTATTGTTCTCTTGCTCCATTTTTCCCTCATTCATGAACAAGACCCCAAGATACTCCTCCACTTGGGGCAGGGCATCTTCGCCAACCCGGAGAAGGCACTCTACCCTTTTTCAGCTTAAAATCATGGCCTTGGATTTGGAGGCACTGATCCTCATCCTGGCGTCTCCTCCCCTTCAAATTCAGCTCTCTCTGTCAGACACTTTGTCAGGATCCTTCGACTTCCTCCGTCAAGTTACTCTGTTCTGTCGTGTTTCTGGTACCTGTTCTCCTGTAAGACTGTTTTCTTTAATAAATAAATCTTCATTATCTCCAACATGTAACTCCCGAGCTCTTGTCTGTGTTTCGGTCCAACCACTTCAACCTTGATGAAGGGAGATAAGATCAACTCCAAGACCAATACATAGCCGATTTCAAGATGGTTGCTGTAACCTTAGTAAAGTAGTTTTTACTCCATAGGTTTACAAAAATGCTGCCTTCAGCAACTCATGAGCAAACCAACTGATGACATTGTTAAATGACATTGTTGCCTGGTCGGGAGGTACAGGTGGATGTTGCACAAACATACATATATATTTGCACAGAAAAGCAATTCTCTCTCTTGTTTTTCCATCCTTCTCATCTTCTCCATTATCTTTTCATGGTTCTCGGTAAATGTGCCACATTCATGATCTTTTGGACTTGGAGATTAGTTTGATAATTTTGGTCACTTTTTCCTTATTATGATTATGTGTTTTGTATTTTTTCCTCACTATAGTATGACTTCTTTACCCAAATACCTTCATTTTCCAGCCTCTACCAGATTCAGTTATTCCATGTCAGATCTTCTATTGTCCACAACCTGCTACTTGAAGTCCATACTTGTCTGTTTTTTGTTCTGATGACGGAAAAAAAAAAAAACGCCTGCTGTCCTCGTCTCTGCATTTCAGTCCCCAACATCAAATCATGACAGACGTATGTGTTAGACCATCAGGATGTAGTTGCCAAGAAAATCTCATCTGACTGATGAGATATTTGGAGACCTTAGGGAAGTACATTATTAAATCAGCAGTGTGCTCTTTCAGACAGCAAAGGTTACACCAATATAATCAATTCAAAAGCATTACTTCATGCATAAATATTAGGCTGTCATGTTTCACATGATTCTAATAAAGTTTACCAGCATTTGTAGTAAAGTGAGCACTCATTGAGTCTCTTGAGGTACTCGATTCGTGCCTGTTACAATTATAGCTTTTGTTGATTAACCTTTTTTCTTTTGATACAGGTTTGATGAGATCAAACTTTTACTATCTTGGGTTCATTTTGCCTGCAGAGTACACAAATATATTTAAATTTATGATGATTTTACTCATTGATTTATTTTAAATGTTTTATTCACTGACTTCATCTTAAAGTTTTCTTTACAGTTCCAACTTTTACCGATTTGCAGTTTTATTCTCACTTAGCCTCATATTTTACTTGGCAAATGATCAATAACATCCTTACATCCAATTTATATTCTTCTAATAAAAAGACTAGAACATTTTTAAGTAATGCAAAGACCACTCAGCCCCTTTTCTGAGCTAACTAATTAAGTTCCTTCATACCTGCAGTGCACTCTCTGAAAGTGCAAGACAATTTAATCATTTCAGCAGAGTCGAAAACATAATTTTAGAGTAGTTTTGATATTGACCCCCTCTGCCCCAGAGCGCAATTTCAATACAACATTCAATCTTTCCTTTGTGGTCATTGTGCTACACTTGGCTTATAATATGCATTTTTGGGGAAATGGATCTGGATCTACACCAAGATTTTGGTGATTTTAGCTTTAAGTCTTCACCAGCTTGAAGAGGAATTCTGACATACAGAAAAAGAGATCAAGGACAGATGTTACATCAAACCAGAGAACAGCCTCATGGCTGCCTGAATTCAGACTTTTCAGAATCTCAGGCTAACATAAAAACAAATCTGTACACGGACGGTGTTTAAGATTTTGTATTTGCAGGTATGTCTCATAAAATATGCTGATTCCTTATATCCAATATAAGGAATCAGGCAGACATATTGAACCTATTATGATGCCTGACCTTTATATGAACAGGAAGCACTAATCACTTTTACAAGATTAAGTGCTGTCACCAAACACCGATAGTAAATCAGTTCTAGACTAAAACTTCAAATAATAAAACCCATAAAAACTGTATCTGGTGAATGTTGATAAAATGCCCCTTAATAGACATTCACTTGATATATCTTACAATCTTCATTTTGAAAAAAAAAGATACATTTATTACAAGAACATGTCCTAGAGTAAGAAATTGACCAATACAATTCACACGAAAACCAACACATTACCACAATTAAGGCCCAAATTACTTCAACCCCAGGCAGATTCAGGTCTTTTATTTTTTACCAACATTTGTCTTCTGACTCGAGGTAATAATAATGTTTTTGAGTAGACCAGAGTCCTGAACTGAATCTGCTTAAAGGAGCATAGCATAAGTTTCAGGATGGTTGCAGACGTCTGCCCCCTCTGGCAACAAGTTGAAATAACACCAGTGTTTTGCACATGCATTGGAGAAGAAGAAAATCATCTGCCGCTGCAACTGCACAGGTCTTTTGTGTAGAGGCGTAATGTCTTCTTAGGTTAGAAAGCTATAAATATTGGTTTATGGATTGATGGATTAGTGTTCTCTCACTAATCCATCAATTACGGCAGAGACTGAAGTACCAGGGTGAATGAGAACGTGCAGCACATCACAACCACGTGCACGCCCAGAGGATTTGGCCCAAATCACTCTCACATAAACTGACTAATCTAGGCTACGTCAGGCAATTATAAAGGCAATTATGGGATAGAAATAAATAATATTTATTCTTGAAAAGTTGCACTATGCACCTTTAAAAATCAATGCAGGGAGCTAAAGATTAGAGTCATAGCAAAAAAGGCCTTCCTTAGAGGAGTTCATCAAAGGTAAACTGGCTAAATATGGCTGGAAACATTAAAAAATCTGGTCAGTAGAAGAAGAGGTGAACTGTTATGATACCAATAAAGATTTCAAACCAATTCAGAACAGACACATCTGTTTTGAATTGTGTTATTATAATTAGAGAGATGTCATTTTCATTTATTATCAGAAACAAATTTCTTGGATGAATGAAAACAATTTTAAATCCGATAAATGCAAAAAAGTCGGAATAGTTTTGGGTGGAACAGCACATGCAATCGTGTTGCATTGCTTCAGAAACTGTTCTGGATGCAGCATTTCTATATCTGTGAACATATTTGGCTTTAACCCGAACCCAACCAAATTTATTTACCAGTGCTGATGCAGCTGTTAAAAATTAAGATCAGTTTCACTTTGTTTTATCAAAAAAAAAAAAAAAACAGGAATGTGTCGGTTGTAACAAAATTTACTGTCAATCTTATGCTCGCCATTATTATTTTGTTAAAATGAGAGGTTTATGATTTGTTGGATTTCACTAAAAGAAATTTAACTGAGGTCACTGTAAGCCCCTCTATTAATGTAAGTCCTAAATCCAATTTGAACTCCATCACCTGAGTACTGGCTTTAAGATTGCTGGCTGGTGTTTCAAATAAAAATAAAAAAAATCCACTATATCAGCAAAGAAAGTAGGTTCATCACTACATGTAACAGTGAATTCTTACAGTATTTATTCCTAAATATGTTTTTTTTTGTACTTTATGAGGATGAGGAGGATGCTTTCAAGCTTCAAAAACAATCACAGCATAAATTATAATTTCTTGTACCTTTAAATAATATTCTTTATAATATGCTTTAGGCATGGAGTACAATGCATGGATAGCATCTACTGCCGTTGATAAATCACTTAAGTTCAGTTTTTTTAGGCTGTGATTCATTGTGTAAAGCATGTCGACAATGCAAGAAACGAAAATAATATTCTTTCCTATTTCCTTCATGAACAGTTTTCTAAGCAAACAAATGTCATTGCCTTTTTATGCCTTCAAATACTGAGACCAAACTGTTTTGTTTGACGTCCTTTATTCAAAAATCCAGGATGTAGTTGCTTCTGCACCAATTGTAACAAGCAGTAAAACACGGGTCTTGCCTTTGACACCTTGTATTACCAACAGAGGGCACAGTTAGTTCCTAATGAGGAGGTTCTCTGCATGAACTCTGTGTTTTAACTATATTCACATCATATTTACCGATGTGACAAGTGAATTTCTCCAATGTGAGATCAATAAAGACTTATCTTATTTAAATTTTCAGGGATTTTCGTGAGGGGTTATTTAAAAAGGAACTATTCTTACAGCAAATAGTCATAGTTCAATATTTAACATGCATTTTAGATAAACCCTGAAATTAGCTGACAGCCTCGAGAAACTGTGCAAAGTGTTTCCAGGACTCTGGTCTGTAGTAAAAACCATTTAGGAGAATCCTTAACAGATTCCCTCAGACATTTTACTGCTATGGTTCGCTCTCTCGGCTCCCATCGACTTTTTTTTCCCCAATTGTAGCATATAATAAAAACTCATATATTTGGCCCATATGAGGTCTTTCAGAACTCATAACAGGGCTGACTTATTTCCTGTGGGTCCTGAGAATATTGTTTTCTGTCTGTTTATGTGTAAGTACTATAGAGATGTCACATCCAGGATAGTTACTTTATCAATTTCCTCTCAAACTATGAAAAGACTGAGGGGGGGGGAGCCTTAGAAATGAACAGAAGCCACTTTTTGTGGTGACAGTCCACTCTGTTTATAGATTGTTCTGGAAAGTGACTATATCAGATTGATTATTACACTTTAAAACAAGGATACAAATTTTTACTGTTTTAAAATGAAAAAGTAATTAGCTAATTTTCTTTCAGTTAATTCAAGAGCACAGGTGAAATCTTCCTACCAATACAATCAGAGAAATGATTGCTCCAGATCACTGTTACCAATAGTTTCCTCCAAATACAACCGTGCCATCATTAACTGTTTAAATGTAAGTCCCTAAAGAACTGTTTCAATGCTTATTGTAAAGTTTGAAGAGAAAAGTTGAATTAAAATACTGAGGACTGAACTGCAGGATTACGTTTCCACCTGTGCAGAGCTTGTGCACATTGGCAGAGTGAGGTAAAGACATGTGACCAAAAAAAGGCATTAAAGAAGTCATTCCTGTTCAAGTAAAACATCAAAGACACAGCGAAACTCTGCAGAAAGTACAAAGATGGACTGCAGAAAATAGTAGAATTTTATATTCTCTGATGTTGTTTCAGACGTCTGGAAACACATTTGTCTGGAGAAGGAACGGTGCACTGTCATGAGTGCTGAGCTGTGCCATCATCCTAGCACGCTCCATTTGTGGACTTTCTTTTCCTCCCACACACCGCAATTAATAAATGGTCGGACTGAAACTTCAACAGCAGTTACTTTCAAAGATCCAGAAACAGTCTGGTGATGATTTATCTATTTTTCTGCATGATGCAACAACGTGTCCAACAGGAAAGTGATAAATTATCCTAAATACATCACATCAGTTATCTTGGTGTCTTGGCCGGACGTTTTCCTAGATTCTAACCTAATTTGGAAATCTATGGTCAGTTCCCAAAATACAGGTGGACAAATAAAGGCAAGCAAATTCTGACCAGCTTCCTTTTGGTGAAGGGAAGGAATATCCGATGTGGTGTAAAAGCACAAACACGACCAAGTTTTGCCTTTTTGTGAATTTCATTTCTAGTGTACCCACAGAGATGCTCAAGTTTTTGGTTTTTCCTCCGAAATCACCTTACTGGCAATCATTAAGCTTTTAAATCCTAACAGAAGTCTAAGTGAAGAGAGAGAAACTATGCTAAGTGTAACTTTCCCATTAAATTTTTTATGCTTGTGATCTTGTGTCAGGTGAATGCCTCAAATTTCAACAACTATGATAAATTACAGCAGTCATCCCAAATACTGACGACAGCACAACTTAAGGCATCTCGCTGACTCGCAGCAGCCATGGCTCACAGTTAAAGCGGCTTTAAAGTCACACGTCTACAGAGACAAGCAAAAATAAATCTGCCCACGTTGTAAAAGTGTGTTAAAGTACATATACACATACATAACATCACTGTATTTTTTGCTGATAGAAAAAAAAAAGGAAATTGGTCCTTTACAAAATCCTACGCAGCGTTTTTTTTCTACAAAGCTGATGAAATACGGGCCAGCTCTCAAAGGAGCCTGAGGCAGAATTAGCTTCAAATTGATAGGAGGAGGTGTGGGTTGTTCATGCAGCAAATTTTTACTTGGAAAAGATGAAACCTTGTCAGTGAGCTAGGCACAGAAAAACAGAAACCACGTTACCGTTCGTCCCAGTCTAGCTTTGAGTTGGTCAGAAATATAAATCACAAATTCTAAGAATTTAAAAGCATATATTTACTGCAATCTTTTGTTGATTGCAAATTAATAAATGATCATAAAATAATGTAACTGTACCACGTACTCTCCTCCTGTGGAGTCTGCAATGGTGTGATTACAAGGAACACTAGGCTATTCTCCAAAGCCTTAGTGTCCAGGTGTAAAAATGCTTCCACCAACTTTTATGGGAAACATGCACTAAGCATTCCAAAAACCTTACCTTGTGTTTTTTTCCTCGAATATTTTATTATAAATATGTCAATATTGTGTGTTAGAAAAAAAAGTTGTGACAGGATAATACAGCCATGTGAAAGAAAGCTGCAACAGCTGACAAAACCCTTTGTTTTTCTAACATGGATGTTTAATTTCAATTTAACAATGCCATAATAAATACAAATAAACAATAAGAACTAAAGTAAAGACGATTAATTTATTTTTCTAAAGTGCAATTAAAGACAATTTCTGGTGGAGAATAAATAGCACTTGGAATGAAAGTTTTACATGTTTATACCTCAGACATATAATTTGGTTTTCTCCTGACTGTGAAAGTGAGAGTTAACACCAAAATAATGAGATCGCAAGAGTTATCTGACATCGTAAAATGTAGCAGCTTTTAAGTCTTGTGACGGATTTAAACGGGTTTCATTGAGACCAAGGGAGGGAAATCTAAAACAAGGGCTAGCATGCCAGAATCTGGCCCTCCAAGCAGTGTCAATTACAACAGATTTCAAGATGCTAAAAGACATCTCCCAAAAGCCTGAAATGTCATTATGGGACCTCCAGCAGTCTCTTACTACTATAGAATTGAAACTCCATGCATGTACACTCTGAAAGACGCTGAACAACTTTAATTCACTGGGAGGAAAGCTTTGCTCTCTAAGAAAAACATGAAGGCCGGACAGAAATTTTGTAGGAAAAACATAGACGAAGACCAAGACTTCTACAAATGTGTTTCTTGGACATCTGAGCTTAAAATCAGATTGTTTTGACAGCAGAACACAGAACATGTCTGTTTTAAGCCAAGCACAGCATTTCAGGAATCATTATGCCCACCGAGACACATCGAGCTGCAGGTGACTTCTTCTTTGCTGCAGCAGGACTTTGCCAGCCTGCTATCATGGAACCGATGACTGATCTCTGTGTATGAGGGGCATTATGGGGAAAACTGAGAGCAACTAAAAGACACATGACCCTAAATCCACCAAGAACAAGCTGAGAACAAAGAAATGGAAAGTCCATGCCAAGTCAGAACCCAGATGTTGATGTCACTGAGATGCTGTGGGGTAACTTTAAAACGAAACTCTACAGAGACCAGTGGATGCCTGCAGGAAGCATATCACTGGAGTTATTTCAGGCAAGGGAAATAACACTAACACTAGCTTTTGAGGGTATGGTGTCCTAACTCTTTTCCTAGTTAGAATACACATTTCTTTCACCAATTCTGTCACAGCCAGATAATGTAAGTGGTGCTAAGTTCCCTTATGCTCTCACATTAGATTGTATGACATAATCCTGATTGATGGTGCAGCGTTTTGTTTACAATGAGCTGATCCTCTCTGTGTAGAAGTCGGGTCAGGGAAAGAAATATGACTGTTTGTGCTTAGATTAAGTTTTAAGAGTTATATTAGCTTGAGACGCTACAATAAAGGTAAAACCATCACATTTGACACAAAGGCAAAGCAGTCAAAAGAGAGACGGGCTATTTAACAATTCTTTCACAGCACTTTATCTTCGTAAATGAACACATTTGACACGCAGCTGAACAACCGTTTGAACAGTTGTCCTTGACAATGGCTTGAACCAAACCAGGGACATAATATAAGATGCCTGCGCACATCGCTCGGAGGTGATGATTTACAGAAAAACCATCCGGACTATCTCCCTGAAAATTGTTGTTTACACAGATCTGTGTTACACAAAGCATGGTTTGCCTCATTTAAAGGCCTTTCAGTGGCTGCATCAGGACCTGCTTTGTGCTGAGACGTGCAGCTTGCGTCAAACCCGGTGTCATTTACCGTTGACCTCAACGCTGAGGTCTAAGGTAAATGACACCGAGCAATTGCACCACTCGAGAGCAACTACTCTGCAGGAGGTCATGAACAAAGACGGTTTATCGTATAAAACAATGGTAACAATGGTAACCGTGGTAACCGAATTAAGGTAATCACATGACTTTGTGTGGATCGACACAACAGTGAAGTGACATTTAAAGGAATGAAAAGGCTTTGACCCAGATTTCATTGTTATGTTGGACCCAACTGATCCTGTGGAGCTCAAACTCAAACTGGCTGTTTTGAGTGTTAGATGCAACCCCCCCCCCCCCCCCCCCCCCCCCCAAAGAAAAACTATACAAAATAATCAGAATTTTAATACTTAGTTGCTCCGCTACTCCTGACGAACACTTGAAAAAATAGTTTTGACATACTTGATGCGAGTGTTTCCAGTAGGCTGGTGGTGGCTCTGGTACCTTCACAGTGTGTACTTCTCCTGGATGAAGCTCTTTGTCAGGGAGGTGTTTTGAACTATGGTGTTGTCCTGTTGAAAGACCCAATCATCATCTGATGAGTACCCTCAGTCTAAATATGCATCATCTCCACATTGCCTGCCCCCATTTGCTGCTCCAATACAACCATCAGGCTTTTTATTGAATGAAAAAGCCCACTAGACCACAATGGAGACCACTCCATTGTGTCGTGTGGAAAACCACTTCAGTGGACTCTCCTCGTCATGCAAGAAAATAACATTACTTCCACTTTTTATTCCACTCTATTATATGGTATTCTCTTGCAAGGTCCAAAAGAACATGTTTGTGGGGTAGGAGGAAATGTGGCATTTGAAAAAAAGAAAAAAAAAACATGACACTGGGCAGGTTACGGCTCCATCACAGGCTGCAAACATTTCAAGTCAATTTAATTCCATTTAGTTATAATCCAGTTCAGTACAATCTGTCATATGCTGTCATATTTTGTGATTTTACTTTGTATTTTGAGGTTGTAGTTTCTGTTTTATTTTGGCAATCTTGTCTGTTCTGTTTACTTCCTGATTTCTCTGTAACACCTGGTCATTTGTTGCTTTGGCACATGTGCTGATCAGTCATGTTCGATTTAAGTATTGCTATCCTGGGCATCCTGTTCTTTTCGTCTTTGCAAGTGTTTTGTCAGTTCCCATTCTCAGCTCCCTCAATTAAAACCTCTCCCACAGCTTTTCCACATCCAGTTGATCAAACTCTCCTGTTGATTGTTCCAGTAATTACTCTCCTCAGCATGTGCCACCTTGTCTGTTCAATTCTTGGTAGATCTTTTGTTCATGCCAGTTTGCTGCCTGCCAGCTTTATTTGTCCTTCCTGGTATTTTGTTACTGTTTTTTTTTTATTTTTTTTTATTTTATCAGACTCTCCCCTACACTTCCAGTTTGCCTACAGTTGCTTACTTCCTCGTTAATCCAGCAGATTGTGGCAGATTCACGTCCTCATTTACATGGATCTGACACCTATTATGGAGAAATTAAAAAATGTTATATACACCAGTCTCTAGACCTCATGCACAAGGCAAGAGATGAATGGTAAAACTCTCTTTTATAGAATTGTTCAACAGTATCAGTATCTCGATTAAAAACTACGTATGTGGCTGGAGGTCTATAATACCACAACACTACAATACTAAAATACCAAGAGGGTCCTGCTGTGGCCGAGGTGCTTCGGTTCTTTTTGTTTGTTTTTGTGTTTTCACTCTTGTTCCTTCATTATGTGTAATGCAAACCGGAGTGGCCAAAGAGAAATTTTGCCACAGTAACGTGCTGTGACTTTTTGACTTGTTTGGAGGGCTGAAAAGACACTTAAAACCCCAGTGTGTAAGATCAGAATCAGATTCAAGTTTATTGCCAAGTAGGCTTGCACTTATAAGGAATTTCACTTGGTGTTGATGGTACAGACAATATATATATATATATATATATATATATATATATATATATATATATATATATATATATATATATATATATATATATGATCTAGAGCTATATACACAGTATATTAATTGATAATGGATTATAATGGATTTGACATTTATGAGTATGAGTGTGTGTACATGGTCATGTCTCTCTATCTTAGTCTTGTAGGATCTGGTTTCTGAACACCAAAACCCTGATAGTTAATCACAAACAGTAGATTACACAAGAAGCATAAAACACTGTGGCCTCTATTGACTTAGGAAGAGTAAACAACACATTTTCTCACAAACCTCTAAAGCACTCTATCTGGTTTGCAATGTGAGTTACTCTTTCACTCAGGACTGCAGATTCAAGGATACTAAGAAATGAAGCTTCTTTTCTCACTATTGGCCAGAATGTGGACATTTCCAACTGTGACTATGTTATGTTGTTTTTCAGTATTGTCTTAATTAATGTTTTACTTGAGTGGCTAAAATTAACCAGCTTCAGTCTAATAGACCGACTTTTGCACCTCATGATAATTGGGGCAATAAATTCATGAAAATTATCAATATGTAGCTGAAATGTCAACAAGGCTGCAAACGTTGTTTTCAAACATATCAATCTCCAGCTGTGGCAAATTAATTCTACAATAATTTAATTGATCATTCTTTTATGAGTGGTTCTAATGCTATTTTATCTATTTGATCATAAACTAAGAAATAATAAGGTACATTTGACGGAACAATTACATCATGTTAGTGAATTCAAAGGAAACACTGTCTTGGAATCCCAAAAGAGCTGCGTCTGGCTGTTATTATAATTTGTCACATGTAGGTCACACAGACATAAACAAATCTTCAAACAGAAAAACAGTGCAGTCTGTGAATCTCTTTGACCGTGATGCACGTGCAGCTGCACTGGAGCTGAAGACTCCCAATCAATGCACGGAGGTAATAAGTTAGTCATAAACTAGTCCGATAACAATTTTGCTGATTATCTGGTGCTAGGTGCATACTGGTAAACCTTTCTATTATTGTTAATGTCCAAGGGGAGCTGAAAACTTTTCAGTGCCCATCAGAAATGAAACATAAAGCCAGACAATTACATTGACAGTCCATCAGAAAAACACTCAAGATAAATTGTTTTCTCCAAACATTCAGCAAGTTTTTAGACTTTAAACTATTATTTTTAGCCTTAAAAAAAAAATTAGAACGCATTTCTGAATTAAAAAATTTTCCCTAAAGTGTGATCGTTTTTTCCTACTATAGCGTCTTTGTTGCAGCTGCTTGATTTATCCCTGCTCATTTTTGATATGGTTTCGCTATGTAACTTGTGAAATTTGATTGATAGTGCAATAAAATGAGCTAAGCTTTCTTGCTGCTGTATTTTCTACTGTTTGAGTTGTAATAAGGGCACCCCAAAGTGATGGGAACAGCATGGAATAGATAAGGACCAACACACATGACGTCCAGGCTGTGGATAAAACAAATGCTGAAGATTTATTGGTAAGGAATAGAGCAGCATAAAATAAACCTCACTCCCCTGTAAATCCTGTCCGCAGAAAACTGCCCAGCCATCTGAGTCAATCAGTGGCTTCTCTGTAAAGACAGCAATGTTTGTCTTCTAGTCTAATAAACTGAAATGTGGAAGCCGTAATTAGCAATGAATCTGATGTGCAGTAACCTTTACAGCATTGGTGAAATGGATGATGGATTGTGAGCGAGATCTATAACTGGGAAGTTGTAAAATAGTAAGAACGGTGTTTGTGTACACTTCAGATCATAATTTTATGTGCTTTACTTCAGATATTCTTTTGAATCCATCATTGACTACCTAAATTTTTTTATGCCGTGCCAAAGATATGAAATGGATCAGCATGTACAGTACAAAGAATACATCAAAGTGTCTATAAATAGAAACTACCAGCTATTACAACCCCTTGAAAAATTATGGAATACCTGTTGCTTGATTAGGTTTATTCACTAGTTTGACTTTACAGCTAAAATTGAAAAAAAAGATCACAATAAAACACTGTTATTTAACATTTGGATGAGCAAAAGCATTAAATGGCACCTTTTTACAAAATCAAACAGAAGATTGAGGAATCGCATTGCAATTTGCATTTCTAAAACAGATATCTGCACAAATTTCATTTTGTTAATTCAAAGTGCGAAACATGGCCGAAACAAGATGGCTGTCCATTGAAAAAAAAGGCGTTGATTATAAAATTCCTCCAAAAAAACCATTTCAGCATATTATTTGGTGAAAGATTTTGGTATATTCCCATCAGATGGGTATAAAATGGGAAGATTTGGAACAAGAAAAAAGCTAAAAAAAAAAAATCCACAACAAAAAAAATGGAAGACAAAGGCAGAGAAAGGATGGGAGTGTAAGAAATCAGCTGGTTAAAAATCACCATCTATCAAAGAAAAATAAATAAAATAAACACTCAAATTCTGAACAAAGAAAACTGTTTTTCATTGGGCTAAGGATGAGCACCGGTGGATTTTTGGATAATTGGACCAAAACAAATTATGCTGAAATGTTTGTTTGGTGCCATCCTCATAAAATATGGAGAGAATCTGGAAATAAGAATATTTTATAGTCACTGATTGTATTGGGCCGAATGTTAGGCAAAGGAGCAGGACAGATGGCACTCACAAGTGGAAGATTTAAGATACATTTCTGATATTAACATGTTTTAGGGCAAATCAATTCAGTGAGAGGAAAAGCAAGCAGCTTAATCTAATTGAATTTGTTGTGGGAATCGGAGCACAACAAGGCTGTGTCCTTTCATTTTTCATTAAAAATAGAGAAAGTGCAACAAAACAATGTGATTTAATATTCATATTCACAGTGGGTAAAATAAGTGTTGACAAGGTCAACACTTCTCTCAGTAAATATATTTTCACTATATCCACTGAAATAAAATTCACCCCAGAAGAGAGTAACAACCAAAGCTGTTCATACACACAAATGAATCCAAACAAATAAGCCCATCAATTAAGTTATGTATATATTTTTTAAAACTGTATTTACTGAGAAAAAGATAGTAATTGTCCCTGAGGTATTTATTTTGTTTAGAATTAAAAATATTTTTCTAATTTTATATATGATCCTCTACATCATCTGAAAATTGAGAACTGAGACTGAAAAAGGTTAAAGATCCCATTTCCAAAGTAAGTTTTACAAAGCCAAAATGTTGAACTATAAAACAGTTATGCCATCTATAATGTTTTTTTTTTCTTTTTCTTTTTTACAAGGGAAAACTGAATGAACTGTGAATGTTTTGACGGGTATGAGGTTCCATGTATTTTTTTCCTGGGTTGTACTTTTAAACAATGAAGTAATAGTTAACATAAAAGGACAAAACATTTCTCAACGTTTTGTTTAAAAAACTGTTGCACTGTTTTTATTATGATGGTATCATCTGTCATTCTGCTTATTGTGATCATCCATTTTTTATATTCGCCTAATATTAGCATAGCTATTTTGTTTGTGTCTAATGGCTTTGGAGCTCTTTCGGTTTGTCGAGTGCGTTGGCCTTTCACTGTGTGGATTGCGATCCCTTTATTGTGATGTAACATGTAATTTAGTGAGGCTTCACAACTTTAGATCTATCAGTAACAGCCTGATTTACAAACCCAGAGGCTTAGATAAGGAGAGGCCTCTCAGGACTAATTCATGAATCCTCAGTAATGTTTTGATTATCACTCACCAGAAGCTTGCCCACTTGATATTCAGGGAGCGTATTAAACTAAAACTAAATTTTAATGATCATATCAACCTCCATGACGGCAAACTGAATTTTAATTTTGCCTAATGTAAAACAAGATCAAAACAAACCACCTTCATAAAGGCACACACCTATCTGTGTAAAGGTCCCACAACTACATGCAACTACAACACAAAAATACATGAAGGAGATGGGATCTAAATACTTTCTAAATATACCTTTCGATGTGAATGAATATTCACGTGTTGCATGTAGTGGAATATTTGAAATGCACCTTGTGCCACCATAAAGTCACACTAGCCCTCTTACTAGTTTTGAAAATAGGTTCTTTGAGACTGATATCAGAGGTTTATTACTGCTATTCCCTTTAGTCATAAATACGTGGGAGAGCAGTCTTTGATACTATTTTCAAGAAAGTAAAAGATGTGATAAATAGCTCCAATCCAAAACAAAATGCAATTTAAAGATGGTGCCAGCAAACCTTTTAAATTTAAACTTAAATGTGTCTCGCATTGTAACTCAAAAAATGGGAAAGATATTGTTTGCTGACTCACTTTACGCTAAATATTCAGAGACAAAACACTGTTTTTAATCTTCATAGGAGCCACATATGGCCTGGTGTTCTGTTTAGCTGTGACATCATCCCAGAGGGCTGCATCGGCTGAGCTACTGCTGCAAACAACTCTCCAATAAATGACACCGTTGGCCCCGGCTTTCAGTGTTTAGCCCTGTTTCTCTCGAGGAAACACCTATTGGCTGAGCTTTTACTACAGCTAACTGCTTTCTTTCATCCTCTGGACTTGAATTCTACCGTATTTTTCGGACTCTAAGTCGCTCCAGAATATAACTTGCATCAGTCAAAAAAAATTATAAAGAGAAAAAAAAAACATAAACAAATAGTACCGAGCTATAAGCCGAATTTATTTAGAAATTCATTTCACAAAATCCAAGACTAAAACTGACATTTAATCTGGTAAGGTAATTTATTCAAAATCACATTTGCATCCACAACAGTCTGATTAATATGGAACATACCAGGGAGGTTGAAGGCGATGAATTAGCATAACAAGCCAGCAATTCAAGCCTCCAGTAAGATTCTTACCAGGGCAAGTCAGCGCAATTGCCCGTTATGCTGAAAGTTGTCAAAATTACGCTGAAATTAGACCATGAGCGTAAAGGTGCTACGTGCTAAGCTAACGGTACGACACGGACGTCTGAGAGCAACATGTAACAGTCAGTAATTCTCTTGAACGAGCATCAACGAAGTTGCAAACCACCTACCGGACAACATAAGCTAAAGCTAGCTGTTAGCTTCACGGACAGCCCAATAATGGGATTCTGTTGCGGTCTGGGCTCTATCTTCGAGCTGCACCACGCAACGCTCCGCTGCGTGAATCCATACTGAAACAGCAAAACAACATACAAACGTGTGTCCAGTCTTTGTTGTCCATAAGTTAATGTTTCAATACATTTTTGAACAGGAGCAGCATATAATTTTCACTAGCCTAGGGAGCCCTCTTGCAGCTATAGATGGTCATATTTACTTCTTGGCTCATGTTGGTCAGTATGATTTACCATTTAAAAACATATCATATTTGATACATATGTCACACCTGACTATAAGTCACAGGATCAGACAAACAAAAAAAGTGTGACTTATAGTCTGAAAAATACGGACCGCAAGCTCAGAGCTTATCTGTTTCTGAGTGAATGCTGCAAGTCAATAGCTCTGTTGGGTTTTCCTATACAAAAAAGTTTGTAACCAATCTGTTTGCATGATTTGATAAAATTGACTTTGTAAAGTGTCTTGAGATGACATGACTTGGCACTATATAAATAAACTAAATTGGATTGAATTGGAGACCTTTCGAATCTAGCCGATTATTTCCTTTTGTACAGGTTGAACAGACTCTGCTGGTTTTACCCTTGGCCTCTGAAAATGCCTTTTACTGTGATTTACAAACAGCAAAATAAAATAGTTTGTTCTGACAAATGAAAACCCAAATTTCCATGAGATCAATAAGCTTTAGGTCTGTGACAACAAAGATTTATGAAACGGCTCAATCTGAGATTTAGCCAAGTGACAGAAGGCGGCAAAGCGTCACATCATGTCATGTTCTTCATTTTTATTCGAATCACGTCCTAAAACATCAGTAATTATTTAGCTAATCTGAATAATTACCTGTCATCCTAATACATTTCTCTATGCGGTGGGTCACGTCCGCACTGCCCACTCATTTCATACAGACAGATCTCCTGATTTCTTGGCAGCATGGTTGCCTGATTGTCTAACATTGATTAACATGGCCAGCTAGTCACATGGTATACCGCACCCTCTCATCTCCATTGGCAGCATGAAACACACACTGCAACTGTGAGACCTGTGATGACTAAATAGGACTTTAATCGGAGATGTTGGCAAAATGGTATGTTTTCACCAGTAATCAATTCCTTATCCTCACTTATTCCGGCCTAACCCATCAAACACTCCCATTGCTGATGTGTCATGTGTTTAGTAATTATTAGTAGTCATTAGTTTACTATTGTTGGTTGTTAAAATTATCTATATTTTATGGGAAGCATAAAGCAAAATAATCATGAAATTGCATATACACAAGCAATAGAAAAATTTTGAAAAAAATCTGCTCTGGAAAAATGAAGACAATACAAGAAGAAAGAAGGGACTGTTGAAAATCTGATACAGTAGTAGTAATTTAATCCATTATGTTTTTCTGAGTTATTAAAGCTCTTAGCTGCTTCTATACTTGTTCTGTTAGATCTCAATGCTGCATTCGATACAAGCGATCACAAATATTCACTTAGAACGACTTGGATGTGCTGTTGGGATTAAGGGGAAAGCATTACGCAGGTTTAATTCTTATTCGTCCAACAGATTACAGTATTTTCATGTAAACAATAAATCTTCAGATTTTCCGGGGTTACTTGTGAAGTACCCCAGGGTTCAGTGTATGGGCCCATTCTCTTTAATGTGTGCAGTATATGCTTCCAATTGGTCAAATTATCAGACAACATGGGATAAATTTCCACTATCATACTGATGATGCTCAGTTACATAGAATACAGGTATGCCTTAAAGACATAAAAACCCAGATGACTTAAACTTTTCTGCCAAGATAGAAGTTGTCGTCTTTCGACCAACGGTTTTGAATAAACTGTTTAACCTGGATGGCTTTAATTTGACTTCTGATAATAAAGTAAAAAACCAGGACATGTAATGATACCCTATATGAAACAGGTTTCTATAATTTCCTTCTTTCACCTCCATACTATTGCCAAAATTAGAAATATTCTGTCCAGGAGTGAAGCTAAAAAAACTAGTCCATGCATTAGTTACTTCAAGGCTGGACTATTGCAATTCTTTACTAACAGGAAGTCCACAAAATGTAGTTCGAAGCCTTCAGCTGATACAAAATGCTGCACCAAGAGTTCTGATGAAAATCAACAAGAGGGATCATATTTCTCCAATTTTAGCTTCCTTTAATTGGGTCACTGTTAAAGCTAGAATAATTTAAAATTCTCCTTAGCACTTATAAAGCTCATTAAACTCAAGCTCAGTCAAACATTAGAGACCTGATTGTTCCATATGTTCCTAACAGAGCGCGTCGCTCTCAGACTGCAGGTCTACTGGTGACTCTGAGAGTTTCTAAAAGTAGAAAGGGAAGCAAAACCTCTAGTTATCAGGCTCCTCTGCTGTGGAACCAACTTTCAGCTTTAGTTTGTGACGTAAACACCCTGTCAACTTTTAAGACAAGGCTTAAAACGTTCCTTTTTGATAAAGCTTATAGTTATAGTGGATTAAGTTATCTCGGGAATTAAGTTAAAGGGGAGTTTTACTTTTCACTCATATTAATTCTGAATAGAACAAAAAGGACTGTCCACATTCGTTACATGCATACTTGGTATGAGGATTGCTGCCAAGTCAACAACATAATACATACAATACATTCAATACAATACAATACAAGTGACAGTCCACTGTCGCAACATCATCTTCCAGGAGAAGTGAAAGTTAGTGATTCGATGCAATGTGCCGGGTTTCCTTCCATAGAAAACTTTTTAACCAATCTGTCAATGATTTGATTTAATTGACTTTGTAAAGTATCTTGATATTACATATGTTATAAATTAGCGCTAAATAAATAAACTGAATTGAATGATATGATGGACTTGCATGGATTACAGCAATTTTATTCCCATAAAACTGCCTTGCAACATATTATTTTAGAGATGATCCCGTTATTATGAATAAAATAGGCTCCAAAATAGGCATGAATGCCAAGGACATTCTCATTGAAAATTAATTGTTAGACTGTTAAAGCACATTAACCTATTGTTTTTCTTGTCAGTAAACCTGAATAAAAAATAACTGTCACATGGTGGGTGAGAACCCACTTCTCACAGTGAGAGGATATTTGCACATCAAACAGGACAATAAAACTGAATGAATGACAACAAAATGCGTAAATCCAGAGCAGTTAAAAACGCACCTCCTATAAAATTACGAGACAGATGTTGTGGAAAGACAGCTTCAGATAAAACTACTATCTTGATGAGTGTGGTTATAAATAAAAAATGTAGAAAAAGTAGTGTCATACGCAATTTTTACACCAAAGGTGTTGTTAAAGTCATAAAAGTATATCTGAGGTCTTTGAAAGTTTATAAAACTGTTAACTTTACTATTTATAGTTCTTCATTATGAAACCTAACTGATTGACCTGATCACAGGTTTTAGGGGACTGCAGGATCCTTGCTATTCTTATATTTACAATATGATACATAATTATTGTATGTTATGTCTTCACTAATAGAATAAAACTGCTTCAACTTCAATTAGAGAAAGACATTAGACTAAGATGTAAATGCACGTTGAAAATAGTTCAACACAGTGTGAAATAACAGCAATTTATTGTTACAGTCTGACATTAACTGTATAAAACCTTTCCTGATTTTTAGGAATCAGGATTACTACAATTATTTCTGTTTGCTAATTGCCAGGCTATTTAAAGATTTCAGAAGTTCAGATACATTCTTTTAGTATGTTGTGGATTTGCTTGTTAAACGACATTTTGGCAAACTTTCCACAAGCTTCTCACAATAGTTTGCATAACTGGAGTGGTCAGAGTTGTAGGCTGCCTTGCTTCCACGCACCTTTTTCAGCTCTGCCCACATAATTTTCTGCCAGATCACCGGTTTTTCTATAGTCTTTCCAAAGCACTGACTTTCTTTTCCTTAAACCAGTTTGCCACCACTTTAGCATTACGTTTAGGGTCATTGTCCCATCGGAAGACCCAGTTTTGCCCAAGCTTTAACTACCTGGCTGATTTCTTGAGATATTGATTCAATATTTCCTCATAATGTTGTTTCCACAAGATGCCATCTAGCAATAAAACACCCACACAACATTATGCTGCCACTTTTTTATTTGCCAGTAGGGATGGTGTTTCAGAGTAGCAAGCTTGCCCCATTTTTATCCAAATATAACCACGGTGATGGCCAAATTTCACTACACAAGAGGATATGTTCCCAAAGAGGAATATTTTGTTCCATTAGTGCATTTGCAAACTGTAATGTGGCTTTTTATCTTTCTTTAGGGGTGAAGGCTTTAACATTGCTGAGTTGCCTTTCAGCCGACGTCAGTACAATGATTGTTTCACTGTTGGTAATGACCAGAGGTGGGTAGAGTTACCAATAGATGTACTCAAGTAAGAGTCGCACTACTTCAACAGATTTTTACTTAAGTGAACGTAAATAGTTGTCTGCCAAGAAATTACTCAAGTAAGAGCAAAACAGTATTAAGTAAGAAGGCTACTCAAGTACTGAGGGACTAATTTTAACAGCAGATTATTTGATATTTAAAAATAATCTAATTGGACAGACAAAAATGTACAGTTATGTGCCAGTTCTGGTATTTTAAAGACAGGAAATACACTGAAGACAAAAGAAACACTTTTCTAAATCATTTTTTCAACATTAAACTTGAAAGAAAGCAATACTTACAGTAGTTAATGTATATACAGTATGTTAGAACAGTGCAAAGTATGTTAGAACAGTGCAAAGTACTTCCAATGACAAATCTACTGTTTACTGTACGTTATTACGTGGAGTAATATTATTATACTCAAGTAAAAGTAAAAAGTACAGTGCAGTAATACTACTCCTAAATGTACATTTTGCTTAAAAAGTTACTCAGGTAAATATAACTGAGTAAATGTAACTAGTTACTACCCACCTCTGATATTGACCCTCTCTTAACAGCTTCAGTCATCATCTTTACAGGGTCATTATACAATGTTAAATTTACTCAAATTGATTTCTTCCTAATGACAGTAAGCAGATTGGTCTCCACATTCAATCGATTTTAATTCAGTAGATTCAGCTTTATTTATTTGCCAGGTATGTGTACATATACGAGGAATTTGACTCTGGATTGTGCATTGCTCACAATGTGCTTACCTATACAATAATACAATAACACAATAATGCAGTAATAAAAATCAAACGGTCTGCTGTAAAGAAAACACATATGAACACTTTATAAACAAGGGGACAAACTGAGACAATAATGCAATGATGCAATGAGCAGAGTGCAAAGGATGCAGGCGTAAATATTGTTTCCATTGTTGTTGTTGTTGTGTACATGTCGGAGGTGGTAGTGGTTTCCAGGTACACATACAAGAATTAAGAAGACTTTATTGTCACCATGTGTTGCCATGGTGAAATTACCTTTGAGGCAGACCCGGCTTGGGATGTACTGAAGAAAGAAATAGCAAATAACGTGACACTCCTGCAGGGCAGACTTTGTATTCACAGGGTGTTTCTCACATTAGAGCATGCAAAAGATAAAAACAAAAAAAAGTTAATATCAGAGTTTGATGGCTCCAATAACAGTCCTACAGCGAGCGATATGAGCCCTGTTACATAGATTAGTCAGTCCTTAATGAATCACAAGTAATGAAGTAATCCTTGTACAGTGATTTTGAGGTTTCATTTACAGAAATGTGCAATTTAATATTCCTGAGAGTGAGAGTGTACAAACAGGTAATAACAGCAGAAAGATTGTAACATACTATGGACATATTAATATATTTAACATATGATAGGTTGTAACATATGATTGTAACATATTATGGACATATGGATTGTAACATATGATGGACATATGATGGACGACTTCTCAGCTATTGCCCCTCTGCCAAGAAACTGCTGTAATAACAGTAGATTGATTGTAACATGTGATAGACCACAATTTCTCAGCTAGGTGCGAAAGCCCTCACAGCTATTGGAAAGAAGTTATTTCTGAGTTTATTAGTTCTGGATAAATTGGGTCCAAATCCCCTGGATGGGAGATACATGATTTGGGCATACAAACATACATGTGTATAGCGTGATGAGTACAGAGAATTGGATTTGATGGATATGATGTTATGGACATGAGGTAGGTGGATTTGGTATACAGTATATACAATACGACAATATGAACAGTTTGAACAGCACTAATATAGAGAATAATGGATAAATAAACAGGGATCAGAACAAATGTGGAAAGCTTTAAGATGTGGTGGAATCTGAGTTTTGTATAATATTAGTGGACTTCACAAATCTTCAGCAGCTGCATAATATTCTCATATGAATGTTTTTGACATCTCGTTAAATCTGTGCCACAAAGAATGACGACAATTCTCAACGCCAACCTGGCACTAGCGTTGTTTGTGAAATAAGGTGACTTAGTGTCAGATATATGCAAAATAATGACAGATATAGAAAGTAAACAGCAAATAAAAAGGAAACTGAAAACCAAAGGAGGCACATGTTCAACGTGTGTGGGTGAAGGTTCAGGTGAGGCAGGACATTCAATCAGGCTAAATCTGAACACCATCCAACTAACTGCATGCACAATGATAATTATGGCCTCCAGCAAAAGTAGGATGCATTTTCAGTCAGTTACTCACCTAAAAAGGAGTAAAATACAAATGTCCTGTTACCCAAGTTAAACTACATTGGTCAGGCAAAGTTTATCGAGAGTCTTGATGTGTAAAGCAATCACTTTCTGGGTTCTTTCACTTTGAATTTAAGAACCCCTGGTTTACGGTTTTTAGGGAAAATGAAACAAACTTTCTTGAAGCTTTAATCTGTAGTTAACAAAATATCGTGTGTCGATTAAATCCTCTCTATCAGTGTTTAGATTTTTTTTTTTTTTACCAAACGACAAAGGGTTTATACACAGAGCATGTGATTGATGCTGTATCGAAGATGCTCAGCGACACTCCCAGTAGTAGATTAATGGGTCCTTCATGCTGTGTGTGAAAAATTGAGCTTCATGAGCTCGTTAAAAACCTCCCAGATGTGTCGGTGGCATGCCAAATGCTCACAGAGCCGTGTGAGTGCTGGCAGGCTTTGTGCCACACCAAAGTGAGATCAGTACGTATGTTGGGGTTTGTTATGTGCAGCCCCCGCTGGCCTTACGAGGTCTGACAATTAGACGGTTTAATTTTTGGAAGGTCACAGCTCTGTGTTTTGATTCCGATGACCGGCAAACAGCGACAAAGCAGCGACCTGGGGTGAAACACCTCTATGGATATTTGTTTCTGTAATGTATAACCCCCATTATGTTTCTGTTTCAATTTTGCCCCTTTCATTAGCTGAAAGCTTTCACAGCTGCAGTTCTGTACACTCAGTGTCCAGCAGGCCAAAAATCCTTCATGGGAGTGTAGCTGCTTTACTATTTTGGCCATGATTAGTTCAGAACTGGTCGGGCAGAAATGCAAAATAAATTAAATAAACAAAGGTTTGTCTGCGCTGAAGGCAGCAAGAGCAATAAGTTCATTCGGGATCTAATAAGTCCATTTTTTTCTGAAGAAATTGCTAAAGAGCGTTTTACAAGTGTCTGACATCGTCCAGGATGATATGTGTGCAAATATTTAATTTAGTCTGCTTTAGCGCTGTTAGTTGTAACTGTACGAATGTTGGAAAGTCTAGAAACCTTTGAGTCCACACGTTTCTGGGCTTAGCAGACTTTTTGTTCTACTGTTTATAATTAAGGCCTGGCAGACATGTCTCACTTTAAACAAAGCGTTACTAAATAGGGTGTGAGTGGCTGGACTTTTTAACAATGAGTTGGTGTGGCTCTGCCGTCATCCATGGAGATCCTGGTAACTTTTTAACCCACCGTGGGTGAGAGCGGCTCCAAGCACGGCAGACACACAGCAGGGTCTCAGATCCATAAATATAATCAGACGGATGATGAGGTCAAAGTGGGATTTATGAATTCCTCTTTATGGCCTCGTAAATCAAATCATTACTCATTAACCCATGAGAAAAACTTTGCTCTCATTTGGTCACGTGGTGGCTGGGCGGCTGGGCTCGAGGGTTTAAAAGGAGGCCTGTGGAAGGAGGAAAAACCAGACACACCGAGCTGAGCATCTGCTAAGAACAACCAAGAAACTAAAGAAGCTGCAAAACAAACTGCTGCCATCTACCGCTATGAAGGCCACCCTTGCTGCCGTTGCTCTCCTTGTCCTGGCTCTTGGCTTGTCTTCTGAGGCCGTGCAGGTTGAAGTAAGTGATTCTCTGAGATTCTTGCATGACTGTGCTAGATGACAGGAGCCATCCATTAGCAGAGGGAGCATCATTTACCTGTGGCTTACACCGCAAAAATGCATTATTTCAATGAGGCATTACTAAATCCGCTTTCATCTTCAGGAAAATGGGTTGAGTTTCTCCCTGGAAGCCGTCAAGATGCTTCAGGATCTTGCTGAGAGCAGAGCCATGACGGGACAGCTGAACCCGCGGTTCAGGGCCAGCCCCGTGTCCCTCTGTGCCGAGCCCATGCTGCCCCAGGAGCTGCTGCCCCTCTGCAAGCAGACAGGAGGCTCTGCATCTCTGGTCAGACTAGGTAAGATGGTTATAAACTCAACATCCCGTTTAAAATTCAAGAAGACACGACAAGTTATTTCAGACGAAATAGTTTTATCGATGAGATTGAGCTAACATCTGTCTATTTCTTGTCTTTATTCCAGCTGCGGTTCCCATGGACGTCTGTGAGATCTGTGCCTTTGCTGCCTGCACCGGTTGCTAAACTCCTACTGCAAGCCAGAAGCATCTTGCCTCTCTTTAGGGTGGTGATCTTTTTGTACTCCCATCCCCTTTAAAACCCAATAATTGTTACCCTAAAATTATGAGCCAAAGGCTTCATCCCTGATGTTTTAACTCGGCCCAGTTGGGCACTTGATGTACTTTTGAAATAATTATTAGACCAAAAAATTGGCCATAAAAAATATTAATCAGACTGAGGAATGTTTCAAAAACTGTTACTTTGTAGCGTATTGACGTTATTTTTTTATTATTATTCAACAGACAGCTCTTTGCCAAACAGTTTATATTGGATTTTACATTGGTTGTTACATTTCTTTTACCTTGCTTTATATATTTAACGAGATGTTTTCTTTTTGCTTTTTTTGTATTACTATTATTTTGAATAAAAAGCCTTCTCTCATTGACTTTGTGGATATTGTGCCTTTTCTTACAAAATACCTTCTGTAGCTATATATTTAATTATTCAGTTTCTTTTGAAAGATTTTATAGGGAAAGTACTTTTCAGTTGGAAAACAGAAGTTACAAAAAGCAAGAGTTGATGCCAGGTTTCTTCCGTTAATAAATAACATTTATAAATATGTTTACTAGATTTTTAGGTATGGTACTTAAATCTCCATTTAATTATTAAAGTATTAAATGCTAGAATGCCTTAATAGTAGTGTAAATTGATCCATTCATTATTCCATTGCTTTTGAAGACAAAAACTGGTCCGGATTTTTTTTAATGATGCAACCATTAATAAGGCCACTCAGTAAAAACATTCATCCTTCCATTCAGCTGCTTATTTAGGCTGAGTGGTGAATGGGGAGTCTGGCACCTTGTGGGCAGGGGGCTATCGCCAACAGTTCGGTAAAATTAAAACATTTAACTTGGTAGTGCTGTTTCTAAGTGGCTCAAGTGGCCTTGGTGAACAAAAAGGAAATAATTTTTCTAACTTACTGCTGTTAGGTCAGGAGAGCAGGCAAGACAGAGGAGATGACACCAATAATGTTCAAGGGAAGCACTGGAAAAAGGCTCATACTTACTCATTTATTCATAAACCAGTTTCAATGTGCATGAAACTTTTTCATGCATAGATTTAACCACGAAAATTATACTAAATGCTTTCAATTATTTCTGGTCAACACAGCTTAAAAACTAAAAATTACTATTCCCTTAGTAAATCATGTATTAGTCCACCTATCCACCTATCTTAGGGGGCCAGCAGGGGTGCAGGCCAACCTCACCCAGCACATAAAAAATATTAGACTTCATTATTCAAAGGTAAAACCCAAACAACAAGCAAATGGCTGCAAAGTCTGAACAATAACATCTGTATCCAAATTACCCCCTTCTCACCTGAGAAACGTTAGTCGAGCATTTTTGTACCTTTTTATGATATTGTGGTTTTTACTCTGTCTTTTATGTACGGTATTTCAATACTATTGTGTACTTTTTATCTATACCTACATTCAATTCAATTCAATAAATTGCATTTATATAGCGCCAATTCATGAAACATGTCATCTCAAGGCCCTTTCCAAAGTCAAATTCAGTCAGATTATACAGATTGAGTCAGATTATACAGATTGGTCAAAAAATGTTCCTATATAAGGAACCCAGTTGATTGCATCAAAGTCCCGACAAGCAGCATTCACTCCTGGGGAAGCGTAGAGTCACAGGGAGAGTCGTCTGCATTGTCCATTTCTTTGCAGCAATCCCTCATACTGAGCAAGCATGGAGCAACAGTGGAAAGAAAAACCACCCATTAACGGGAAGGAAAACCTCTGGCAGAACCGGGCTCAGTATGAACGGTCATCTGCCTCGACCGACTGGGGTTACAGAAGACAGAGCAGAGACACAGTAAGAGAGACAAAAAAGCACAGAAGCACACATTGATCCAGTAATCTGTTCTACATTAGGTGGTAGTAGCGGGTGAGCCGTCTTCCCTGGATGATGTCACAGCTAACAGAACGTCAGACCAGGTGTACCTACTATGAAGAGAAAAGAGAGAGAACAGAAAGTTAAAAGCTGAAATGACGACAAGCAATGCAAAACTGAAGAACAGTAGAACTCAGTAGAGTGAGAAAAATAGACCCTGATGTCCTCCAGTAGCCTAAGCCTATAGCAGCATAACTATAGAGATAGCTCACGGTAACATGAGCCACTCTAACTATAAGCTTTGTCAAAAAGGAAAGTTTTAACATTAGTCTTAAAAATAGACAGGGTGTCTGCCTCACGGACCAAAACTGGGAGTTGGTTCCACAGGAGAGGAGCCTGATAGCTAAAGGATCTGCCTCCCATTCTACTTTTAGAGACTCTAGGAACCACCAGCAGACCTGCAGTCTGAGAGCGAAGTGCTCTGTTAGGAACATACGGGGTAATCAGAGCGCTGATATATGATGGAGCTTGATTATTAAGGGCTTTATACGTGAGAAGAAGAATTTTAAATTCTATTCTTTATTTAACAGTAAGCCATGACTGGAGCACTTGCTGTTGTTGTTACTGTTATGTCATTGTCTTCTGTCAATGTTGTCAGTGTTGTTTGTGTGTAGTGTGTGTATGTAGCCCACTCTCTCTACCAGCAACCAAATCTAGCCTCGGGTACAAATAAAGTTACCTTGACCCTCATAATAAGATGACCCTCGTAGAGCAGAAATACTGTAACAACTTACATCTGTATCATCACATACATCTACTCAAGCACTTTCAGGCTGAAATTTGTATTCCAACGTTCAGTAATGTGAATAATTCATTCTATGCAGCTAAAGCGACATTATCATACAGAAAAGCGTCAGCTCAGAGCACCAGTGGTTCTCTGGATATCAGCATAACCTCAAAACCTGCTATTTTATTGACTAACAACCAATTAAATTTTAAAGCTGACCCATCAGGGCAAATTCTGGCTCTGGCTGCCGCACTTGTAAGGTTTTCTATTGTTGCTCAGAGTTAGAAGTGTGTTTCATTAAACGGGAAGTAGGGTGAAGTTATTTTAACTCGCAAATAATAATACATAATTCTGCATATTTGAGTCAGCATACAATTAAAATAAAGAGTTCTGCCATGCTGGGAGGTAGAAATGAACTATGGCCAAAAGTGTTGAGTGAAATAAAAACATATGCATGACTTTTATTGCTGACAACATCCTTCTATTACCTTCTGTTCCTGTTTTCTGCGGCAGCTAATTGCCCCATGAATGCACCGACTCGGTAGGAGTTACATAATCCTAAATCAATGGAAAAATCCATGAAATATTTATTATAGCCCTTATTGATTTTTCCATGCAACTTTTTTTTTACTCACTGTTTTGCTAACACCTGCTGGATATGTGTGCGCGGGTAATTTGTCACGTTTCATTCCATCTACGTCATAGCAGTTGATGTTTATACATCATGGATCATAAGCACCCAGAAACAGGAAATACATCTTTCGTATATACAAACGCATCCAACTGGGTTAATTGTGCAAGCAGATTATTATCTATCTTTTTTATTCCATGGTAAATTACATAACTGACTCATTGGGGCTAAAGACCACATAGCATGCTAGAAACTTTCACAGACCTCAATTTTCACAACCACATATAGTCTGTTACTAACTTGGCTTACTAATACTGGTAAGATTTTGCTAGAGGAAAGGGTTTCCTGTGCTAACAGGACACAGAAAAACTGCCACATGATTATACTTCCAGTAGGTTAGATTACTGCATTGACGTCTTCACTAATTTGTGTGAAAATATCAATCTGACCACACCGGCTTATCCGAAATGCTGCTTCCAGAACCCCGAGCGACGTCAGGAAAATGGATCCTATTACAGCACAGGTGTCAAACTCAAGGCCCGCGGGCCAAATCTGGCCCTTCAAGGTAAATTATCCGGCCATCGAGAGCTAAAAAAAAAGGCATATATCCTTTTATAATGTATAAAGTGGCTAAAACTGTGCCTCCTGTAAGTGTAACTCAACCCAATATCAACTTTTTTTGCAGATAAACTGTATAAACTGGGCCTAAGAGTGCTACTTTTATGTTACTGTGCATTTTTTATACTACTGTGTGAACTGGAATGAAATTATGAAATGAAAAGTATCGTCTCTAAACATGCAAGCGGCCCTTTTAATGACTTCATGATGCCAAAGTGGCCCCATATAGAAATTAGTTTGACACCCCTGTATTACAGCAATTCTAACATCACTGCACTGGTTCCCTACTTGAAAAAGGATAAATTTAAAATTATAAAATACATTTCCGAGTTGCTTGTCAAGTAACATGGTTGATGGGACCCATCAGGTCTTCAGAGAATGGTTTATATACTGTTCCCGGGACCAGAACTACATAAGAGGAGGGGCAACGTGTAGTTTTAATGCTCCTCAGGAACAAGCTCTCTAAAACTTGGAGTTGTGCAGCAAGTTTTGGCTCCTTTAAAGCAGGACTGAAAACATTATAAAGCTGCAGCTTTTGTTCAGGGAGTTGCATAAATGAGTTTTGTTTGAAACTACATTGGCATTTCAACATTAGTTTGATTTTTATCCAAGTTTCCGGATTTGAGTTGTTTTAATGTATTTCCTTTGATTTCATGTAAAGTCCATTGAATTGCCTTGTTTATTACAGGTCACTTTAATAGAAAACTTCCCTTGCCTTGCTTAGTATTGGTTTATGTCTTATTGTAGCTATAAATGGCGAAGACATCTGAGTGAATCTTCCCTTTGAAGCTTGATTTTCTCATCTGCAGGTGCTCAAAGTTTCATCTCCCCGCCCAGCGACATGCCCATTTAGGTTCATTTACGATTCTAAATTGGCTCGGCGTTTGAGATGTGAGAGTGCGTGGTCCTCTGACTCTGTGGTGGTCCCGCGATGGATTGGACACCTGTGCTCGTCTATTGCTAATGAAAGCATGCCTATGCATTGATCAGTCTCCCATGCAAAATGTGTTCGAAAATAGAGCAGAACAACGTGGACACTTGTGCAGAGGAGAAACTTTGGAGGGAAATTTGCAGGGTGACTGACACGAGATCCGCGGAATATTTGACGTATGTGTGGAGAGCTGTGGTGCCGCTGACAGAAATGGTATTGGGACCCAGCCATGAGCGTATCAGCAAAGCCAAAATTGACTCACTCCCATAGATGTTGCGACCATGAGTTGCCTTTTCATTGTTGATCAAATAAATCCAGACTCTGACTCACCGCTACGTCACAGATGTAGACGTGGGGAGATAGAAACCTCTCCACTCAGAAAACAAGATTCTCTGCTTTAAAGGAGCCTTTTTTTTATCAAATTTCGTGATGTTTTTTATTTAGTTATTTTTTTGTTGTTATTTGTTTTTGATTGTTTGGGTTTCTGGATTCTAGGAAAGCTTTTATTAAAGAACATAGTGTCAATGCCCAACCGATGCTCCATCCCGGTGCTATTAAAGCACGCTTCTTTGATTTGTCAATGGACCTCTCTGTGACTCCAAGAAAGGCAGCAGAGAATAAACATTACAGAGTTTAGATTGTCAAAGTGTCAAAATGTTTTAACTCCTTGCTCCGTTGTGAAATGAATCATTTTTAAATCCATGCTAATTCTAATTTAAAAAATGAAAGCATCTCTTACTTAATCATTTGTTTTTGTGGGATTATTTGCTCTTCCAAATACAGCATTTTTCTCCGTTCTGCACTGAGACTTTTAACACAACTGCATCAAGTTGTGTCATTGAGCTGGCAGCATAGAGCGAAAGAGCGATTGCTCAACTAAAGAACTACATTTCAACGTTGCAGCATAAGTTAAAGTTGTGGCAGGCAGGTATTTTGTCACGGTGGTCTGTTTCAACATTTAGTAATTTTTCCCCCTCTTCTCCACCTCTTAAAGCCTGAAAAATAACCATGTTGATATACCAACACTGGTATATCCTTGCACTCAATGTATATTTTGTAGAAGAAGGAATGTTAGCCTGATGAAAACGAATAAAAGCTGCAGATTTAACGATTTTCAAAAAGAAATGCAGCATTCATTTCAGTAACTCGACAACTCAGTAAACTATATAACTAAGGGAAACACAAATAGAATAATCAGACAGATGCAACCAACTATTGAGTGCATGTACTGTACAGTATAAGGACATATTGCTTAGGAAACTGACATTTCTATGTTATAAATCCTTTTTTTATAGTGGCCCAATGTGATATTTTAATCTTTTTCAGAAACACAGTGTTTAGTTTGCTGTATGCCATAATCATCCAAGTTAACAGGAAGAAATACATGAAATAGATCACTATGTGTGAAATTAATCTATATCATATCTGAGTCCCACGTGTATTTCGGTTTACTGCGATGCGCCTCTCGACATAAACGGGGGGGGACCAGGTAAAGACGCCGTCCTCTTTCTGATTCCTGGGAGATGCCATCTTTAATTACCCGTCTTGGTCTGGGAACATAAAGGCGCTGACAGCGAAGGCATCTACGCTTCCTGCAAGTTCTCCGTTAAAAAAAAACAAAAAAAAAATAATGAACCAGCAGCTGCTCGTGTCCTCCTGCCGCTATAGAGAGTGTTTTAACTTACTGCACCTCCATGTGCAGGGAGCAGAGCAGCAGATGAACATCCTGGCAGAGAGGGTTATATATACAGCACAAATGATGACCTCTGCCCTCCCTGGAAGAGACTGCTGATTCCAGATGCATCAGAAGAGTGACAAATACACTGAAACGCACTTCCCACCCAGCCCGTCATCGGTTCAGACGGATGGCCTTGGGCAAGCGTACAGGTCGATGAAAGCCATTACCTCCTGGATGGGAAATAGATTTTACTCCTGGGCCATCAGATCCCTCAACTGTGACAAGTAAAAAAATAAAATAAAAAATGAATGCTGACTGCCCTTTATTGGGGCAAATGTTTAATGTACAGCATTAACTTCTGAGCAGTGCAATATTTGTCTGCTGCTTTTCTCATCATTGCTTGCCACCTGCTACTGCCAGATTCACTGATCCTGCTTATATTATGTCTCTCTTATCTGTTTTATCGATCTTAATTATTTCAATTTTTCTTTTATCTCGTCGTACTTAAGTATCGTCTGTATATTGATGCTTAACGGGAGTTGCATCTGTGATTTTATTACGTGTCAAATAAGCTATCCGGTCTCTCCATTCCAAACAGTTTGCCTCAGAAAGATCGGATGTAATTTTTCGCTTTTACTTGAAGCACATTTAGAAAAAATTAAATATTGTTAATAAATCAAAACTTTAAGTATAGCAGGTGGGAAATAGTGACGTTTGTAAATATGTTCTACACGACTCCTCTCCTTACGAGCGCGGCTTGTTTCTCACCCAGCGGCTCTGCGGCTTCCATATGTGAGAAAAGTCAGGACATGAGATTTATGAGGCGGCGCTGCGGGACACTGAGAGTAAGTCAATACTGAGTTATGATGATGCCATAGAGAGCCCGGATAAGTGCTGTAAACACATGACAGGCGTGATATTGTGAACAAACAAAAAAAAAGAGGATCTAAAGCACTCGTTGTACATTGGAACCGCCTTTGGTTATCTTTGAGCAGTCCCTGTACTTTTACACTCCCTCTCTTATTCACACTGCCAGTAGTCTGTGTTAATAAATCACCTAACAATCTGTGCTACCACTTTATAAAGAGGCTGTGGCGGAGATACGGGGATCACAGAAGAGACGCTTCTCTAAACTATAAGGGGCATCGTCAGGAATCAGCTGAAAATGCGGGTACTCGCCGTTATCGTTGTTTTGGGGCTGTGTGCATGGAGGGGAGCCCTGAGTGTGCAGGTCAAGGTATGTCAAAGTGTAGATTTACTTTTGTATACGGTTATTATTTTCATTCCACTTTACAGTCACGGGTGTTATTTTAGGTCACCCTGCTGCCAATCTTGCTAAAGCAGCCCTCTGGTCTTTTAGTAAAATTTGAAAACAAATGGGTATTGATCAAAGAAAACTTGCAAAGAATATTTTTTCTTACCCGTCTGCATGTGAAAGGTTTGGGTTGCGTAACACTTTTATTACGCCAGCAACCGTTTCTCGTACTTTCCTCTGCAGGTCGGGGACAGGAGTTTCCCCCTGGAGGCGGTGAACCATCTGAAGGAGCTGATGGAGCTGGAGACCAGCCTTAACCCTCACCTCGCAGAGACGAGCACAGCAGCAGTTTGTGCTCACCCTCTCCTGCCTCAAGTCTTTCGCCCGGTGTGCCAAGGGAAGGGCGCCGGAATTGTTTTCGCCAGACTAGGTAAGGACTGGATGTTGGGGTTTTGTGAGGAACGTGTTTATGTATTTTATCAGAAAATGTTTTTTTTTTTCCCCTTAGCTGTGTGTACGGTAATGTATTTTGTGACCTCTATATAAATGCAAAAATAATAATAATAATACATTGCCTCTAGCCACAGGCCATGTAATTCTGGCTGCAAAATGGAAAAATAGATATTTAATCACTAGTTTGCTTTTTTGTACATGCTCAGAAAGCCTTACTATATGTTTACATCTTATTACACCATGTTCTCCTCCAAAAACCAGTGTAAGAATCAATGGAATGTTATCACTTTCATTAAAAAATGGATGAAAACCACATTCACTTGCCTCTAAAATTCATGTAAAGGACCAAGGAAATTCATTCTCATGGAAAATGTTTATTCAATATTATAACAAATCACTGGAAGGTCTTTCTATGTACATAAGTTGTGCATAACATAAATATTGGATGCATTTGTTTCAATTTGAACAGGTAAAGGGTTAGAAAGAGCCCCTCCTTTTCAAGTATCTTTTCGTATCATAGCCTAAACAAAATGACCGGATCTTTGCCAAGCTCTAAAACTGTCTGAATCAAACCTTGAATAAGCAACAGCTCCCACACCATCATTGCATCTTAGAGAGAAACTGAGCCAAAGTGGAAAGTTTTATTGTGATCTAATTAAAGGCTTGCTCCTTACATAGTGTTTAAGGGAAAATTTAAGGGAAGGTAGTAGCCAGGCGCTGCTAATCGAATTAACTTTAGATTTCCTGATGATCAAGCAAGCTGACCAGCTCATTAGAAACCAGGTGAAGTTTATGGTTTTGGCGAATACCTGTTAGCACAATGCCTTAATGGAAATAAATCACCATGGGGAGAATCTTGTTGCTGCCTGTTAATCTAGAAAGGGCTGTACAACCATTTAAAAGAAGGACGTTCACCACTTATAATGACAAGGAATGTTAACAAATAAAAAAAAAACATTTAGGGCATTTTGCAATCCTCCTAGGAGTGGAGATTCATCTGAATAATCCAAGTTGCACAAAGCAATGCTGAGGGAAGCTGAAGAAACCCCAGAGCTCCACGTCAGACCTCACTGACCATGTTAAATGTTAGGGTAAACTGCAAAGTTTATGAGAGTATAACAAGAAAAAGACAAAATAAGTATGGCTTGTTTGGAAGGGTGGCATCTTCACTCTGAGAAGAATATTATTATTTTATTATTTCAGCATAAGGCAACAAAAAGGCATCTGACTGAAGTTCAAGACCTCTGGAGCCTTGTCCACTGGACACATGAGACCAAAGTGGAGGTTTTTGGTCATAATTGCTGTGGTCATGTTTGGTGAAAACCAAATAAACATCAATGTAAACACCACATTTCTACCAAATTATGATTTTGGCTTGATTTGCAACTTCAGAAGCTGTGGACTCTGCAGCCATGTACACTGAAGTTCCCTTAAGTCATATGAGAGGCCTCCTTTTCAGTAGCTTTAACTTTGCTGAAACTGGGTCACGCAACGGGAGACAGAACCCAAACTACTGTGGGAGATTTACAACAGATCGGCTCAATCAAAATAAATAATAGAGTCAAAGTCCAAACCTCACCCACAATGGATTTTATTAGTGTTATGTCCTGCATAAATTAATACCAACAAACCTCAATAAACTGAAGCAATATGGTAAAAAAAAAAAAAGAATTGTGGCCAAATTCTTTCACAAATATCTGAGAAACTGCTGAAATCATACTGAATATTATCACTTTCAATCATTGTGCGAAGGGTATACTTTATTTTTTCACAGCCAAGTTTTTTTTTCTTTTCTTCTTCATCTTTGTCTGATGAATAAAAGTGTTTTGGAATTTCTTGTGTGCATTTATACTCTGCACAAAGATTTATACAATACAGAACCCTCTGAAAGGCTGAATTGTTTGTTTTATGTCCATCAAACCTTAGACTTTAAAGAGGTTCGCCCTTTCCTTATACTTTGCATAACTCCTTTTTTTTCTGTTAGATGTGATAGTTTGGGAGAGGGGAGGATTATACCAAACCAACTTCCTCCATATCCACCAGGCAATCTTCTGTTTCAGTTTGATATCAATGGAATAAATAACCGTCCTTCCTGACTTTCAGAATATCTAATGCCAACTGGCCTTCTCAAACACCTGAGCTCTTATTTTTCAGTCAGCGCCAGTGTCTGTTTCTGACTTCTGAGGCATTAATGCAGGAAAGTGCTTCTTCCCAGAGTTATAGCTTAACCTTTAGTTTTTATCACTGAGGCTCACACTCTCCTTGAGAGTTCAGCCCAGAGATTGACCCCAGGCACACGCTTCAGCTTTGTTTACTCAAATGGATTCCTAGATTTCACAGTTTACACAATGTATTATCCACAGCTCCTGCACTATAAAGTACCTCTGGAATTACAATGCCAGACAAGTGGCTTACAGAAACTGAGCAAATAACCTTTGGGGCTCTTTGAACCTCGTCAAACAGCGTAATTGTGGGCTGGACTGAAAGAGAAACGGATCCCATCATAACTATAGCCGGAATTTCATTAAGCTGAAAAGTTGCTCTGTGAGTAATAGAAGGCCGTATTTCAAGGTAGGATGGTTATTTATCTGCTCTTTGTTTTTTGGTCTTTCCAGTGCACATCGTCATGTCATCAGATCCCTGTGAGATATGTGCCAACCCGTCCTGCTTTGGGTGTCTGGACTGAAAGGGAAGATCTGCTAGAGATGCTCATAACACATCGACTGAGAGCCTCAAGGGGGACTCACCTACAATAGCTTCTTTTTCCACATCTCTATGTTTCAGGCATCCATGGACATAACAAAACTGCATCCTGTCACCCGGCAACAAGCCCAGACGCAGCCGTGGCTCAGCGGTTAACAGAATGGATTTTGGATAGCAGTTACATTTAAAAATGACAAATCGTGTCATTTTATATTTTAGTTCTTGTTAATGGCCCATTAACACTTCGGATTTTGTTTTAGAAATGATCACATCACTCTGATGTGACATTAGAATTCAATCTGGTGGGAAGCCAATAATGTAGCTGCATATCAATATGTGACATAAATTCTGTATGTCTGTTGTACACTCAATTCTTTTTAACCGTAGCTTCCAGTCACTCGTCTATCCTGTAGACAGCCTTAATTTAGTTTTATTTAAAGCTGGTCTCCTGCCTGCGTCTTCTCTAAATTACAGCCACTCATCTATAAACTGCACAGCCAAATGAGTCTAATGGATCAGCTAATGGATGGATCAAATGAAAGAGATGAACCCTGACAATTACAGTAAAAACAGTGGTGACTCATGCATGTTTGTTCCAGTTTGTCCCTAAAACATGGGCATTATAAAATGATTCGGATGAAGATTGTTAATTGTTTTTTTGTTGTTGCAGTTCTTTTCCATATAATGCCCATATGCCATTCAAAGCATTGCTTTCAACTGTCATTGTGTGAGTGAAATGTTTATACCTTTGCAAAATAAATGCAACTAATCTGTATTAAAGTAAATCGGAATCAACTGAAACATCATCCATCCATCTGTTCATCCATTCAATGTGCTTCCCTTAGATAGATAGATAGATAGATAGATAGATAGATAGATAGATAGATAGATAGATAGATAGATAGATAGATAGATAGATAGATAGATAGATAGATAGATAGATAGATAGATAGATAGACCATCATAACCATAAGTCAGGGAACACAGATCAGTCGTTGAACCGAGAGGTTGTACTGAAATCTAAGATATATATTAAATTTAAATATTTAATTTTTCTTACTTTTTTATTCTTTTGTATTTTTTCGGGCCTCGTGTTTCTTTTTGTATATCTATGTATTTGCGTAAAAATTGCATATTTTAAAATTAAATACAGAAATACGTATATATATAATATATATATATAGAGAGAGAGAGAGAGAGAGAGAGAGAGAGAGAGAGAGAGAGAGAGAGAGAGAGAGAGAGAGAGAGAGAGAGAGAGAGAGAGAGAGAGAGAGAGAGAGAGAGAGAGAGAGAGAGAGAGAGAGAGAGAGAGAGAGAGAGAGAGAGAGAGAAGGTATATATCAATATATGGAGATGTATTTAAAGTACGGGCTGTAGGAGAATTTAAATCCTAAGCAGACATTTTTTTTGTTGTTGTTTATTTATTTACATAACCGAGGGAGGAAGTAGAGAACCTTTAGTCCTCTTGTATTAGTTTCATCTTTGGATTCTTGCCGGTGCTGGACAACTGTCGCCCTCTCGCGTTCATTTACAGACCTTACAACCAAGCAAAGAAGAGCAAAGGTTTTACCGGGCATACCCGTTTAAAGACAACAAGTGAAGTGTTGGACTTCGGCTGAAGAACGCGTATAAGTCGTAATGTAAAGAAGAACAATAACGTATAACAATTTATGTTTAATGAACATCTCCAACCCGTTAAAACCATACTGGAGCCGAGTGGAAACGTCAAACAGTACTCGCTCCAAAAGAAACGTCAATCTCAAAACTGGACAAAAGACGTCATACGCTGCCGTCTACGTCACACCAATTCCCCTTGTTCTTCCCGTCGCTCTCGTGGCTCGTTGGTCTAGGGGTATGATTCTCGCTTAGGGTGCGAGAGGTCCCGGGTTCAAATCCCGGACGAGCCCAGTTTTACTACGATTTAAGTGTGTTTTTAGTCAACTCGTGCATTTTTTGATGTTACAATAATGTACTTAGTTGCAGCCAGGAGTTTGTGAAATTAGTTATTTGCAACTATCACCGAATAACGCTGCTGTGACAGTGTTGTGGATTTCGACTTAATGTTTTAAGTTCACTTAAAATAGTTAAACGAGACATAAAATGCAATTGAAAACCTGTGTAAAAAGACATAAGAGCAGCATTAGTTGAAAAAATGACGAACATCAACTTAATTACACGCAAGCTTTTTTTGATAAATGCTTGTTGGTGCTGTTTAAGTGTTAGATAGTTCCTATTTGTAAGCGCAACAGTAAATAAAGTGATAATCATTGGTTTGTCTGCAGGAATGTAATAATTAGTTTCTTTCGACTCTCGTGGCTTAAGTGTGTTTGTGCCGACTTATACCCACCAGAGGGCACCCTTCACTAAACTATCTTTTGCGCATATTGATTACTTCATTTAGACTAACGCTGGCCAAAAATCCACAGCCATCCACGGTTAAAATCTGACTGAGTAAATTCTGTATATCACTGTTATTGGAAAGCAGAACAGTCATAACCACTTTCTGAACCGTGTAAACCCACTTTGGTTTTATGCACATCAACATTGTGGGGAGAATGAAAAGGCATGAAATATATTTAAATAATTTATACTATTTTATCCGTTTTTTATTTTACTTTGTCTTAGCTTTGAACAGAACAATTAAGATTCAGACAATTACCTGTTGAATGGACCAGAACATCTTTATTAGAAACTACTTAGATGTTACTTTTTTGCATCACAGGATGGTTTTCTCTTTATTTTTAAATGTCATACATTAGTACAGTGAATATTAACGTTACATTTTGTTTCTCATGGTACAAGCTTCTGCTATTGAAAGAGATCTTACAACTTCAAAAGCACAGAGTGTTTGTAAGATTGCTCCTAAACACGGTGTTCTTGCGAAGTTCACGATGACCTTTGGTTTCCTGTCTCGGCGAGCCATGAGACGGGAGTGAGTTTGCTCGGTACATGTTCTCCTGAGAAAAGACCTCTTTCATTTTCACAGCTTGTTTTACATAGAATTAGAAACGCTTCTTATCCTGTTTAGAGTTGTTTATGGAGCTTATTCCAGTTTACACAGACAGAGCGGCCCATGTTTGTTTTCTAACAACATGGCCAAAAAACACAAAGAAAGAAAAACAGCATTGCATTCTTAAGTTAAATTTATAGTTCAAATGACTTTAGGGTTTCGTGTCTTTTAAGGGGTTTTTGCAAAAGCCAAAACAGCGAAGCGCTTTTCGACTCCATGGGGACACAATGGGACCAATCGCCCAAATATGGAAAACGTGGAACTGTTAAAACCTTTCTGGGTGAAAAACTACTTCAAAAGAGCAGCTCATTCAGGAAGTCATAAAAAACAAACAGGATAAGCATCTAAACCACTGAAAGCATTACCTGCCTCAGGTAAGGTCATAGGTCATAGTTTAACAATCAGAAAGAATTAGTACCACCCATGGGAGAATTCCACCACAAAACCATTGCTGACCAAACCAGATTTTGTGAAAACATGTTGACAATCCAGGATTTTTCTTCTATGAACTGACAAGACAAAAGTGGAACTTTTTAGTAGGTGTGTATCCTTTTGTATGATGTGTTCAACTAAAACGGGATTTCAACAAAACGGTTGTTTTAGGACCCGGATAACTTGCATAATTGGTGGAACCATTAATTGCTCCGTCTCGGAAAATCCGATGGAAGAGCAGTCAGCCATCAGTTTGTGATCTAAAGCTCAATGATGCAAACCACACCAGGATACAATAGTCAAAAAACAGTGAAGGTTTGTAGTGGCCTAGTCAAAGTTCAGTCTCCTACATCAGAGAACCAAAAATATGTCTGATCAGGTATGTGTCATATCTGTTTTGTTTTTATGGCAGTCAGAGCTCAGACCGCCTTAACCTAAACTGAGTCATGTGACCTAGAGCGCCTAGGTCACATGACCCATTCAGCGACGGATCTCTAGTTACATAGGCGAGTTTTTGAGAAGGGCAGTACGCATGGAGTATCGATACGCCCCAATCGCTGCACACTGACCTGAAAAATCATCTAATACTATGTCAAACTAAGCTAATACGTGGGTCAAACCTTACACGGTGCTGCTTTAATAAATTAAATATGTTAATAATCTAAAATCATTTGAAACCTGCTTCTTGTATTGACTCAAATTTAAGAGGGACAAAATACCAAAAACAGAAGAAGTGTCTTGAGTACTTTTTTGTTATATTCTGGGTTCTGTTCTGATTTATGTTTGTTATTTTGCTCTCCTGCCTAAGGTTCTCTTGCTTGGAGTTTTGTATTGTCTAGGTTCTTGTTTACTCTTAGTTTATCCTGTTTTGTCATCAGTTTTAGTCTTAGCTTTATCTTATGTTTTAGGTTTGTACTTCGGGGTTGTTGTTTTTTTTTTATCAAGTCTGGTGTAGTTTGTTTCTGTCCAGCTTTTTAGGTTTGGTTTCTGATCTGTTCTTGTTTTGAGCCTCAGCACTGATGTCTGGTCTAATTACTTACTCTGCACTCCTGCCTAACTCCACCACTGCTGCAATCACCTCTTACCGCTTTCACCTGCCTCCACCTCCATATAAACTGTTGGGACCAGACATCAGTGCCAGGTCGTCTTGTTGAGTTCAGTTTGTTTTCCCTTTTGGATTTTTGACCCTCTTGTTTCCAGAAACCTGAGCCTTCCTGTTCTGCCTGTCTGTCTGTTCCTGTTTTTACCTGCCCTGCTAAGTCCGTTTATTTTTGTTGTCGTCTTTTGGTTGTGGGGTCTTTTTGGTTTTTGCCCCAATCTTTGATTTTGTAAATAAAGAACCTGATCTGAACCTCTGCTGGTCTGGCTAAGTTCTGGGTCCCATGCCTCTGATCATTACACTTTTTAACCACGCTGTATACTGTTTAGGCTGCATTATAAATTTATAACCAGCCACGTCTGTGAAATGATTCAGCAAAAGGTGAGCTATAGTCCCCTTGATTTCTCTCTAAATAACAAATATAGAAAACAAATTGCACAAATCATCCTTCACTTTATGAGTCTTAAATGTCAGTTTAGGTGTGGCGACACCGGGGGCTATTACTCATTTAAAAGACCTGTATGACAGCGCTACATTCTGCCAATTATTTTCACGTTACATTAGATGAGGAAGTATACATTCATAAAGAGCGTTAGGTATCCAGTTGCTGACTTTGTCATTTATTGGAAATAACCACTATCTAAATCCTGTCATAGTTGTATTTTTTTCAACATTACCAGAGTGTCTTATGCAGCCACACCTCAAACGGATTGTATATCAGTGACTTTTGTTGCTTTTTGGAAACAGATGTTTATGTCACACGAGATTCATCCAAAGCAGCTCTACTACTCACTGTGAGGGAGGATGTTTAATCATGTATGCTGTTTGGGAATCTTACTCATCCAGTTGGATGTTACTTAGCTGACAGTGTGAAAACATCTTCCCCAGAGGATTAATGTTTTGACTTACTAATAGCCAAAGGAGCTGATGAAAAGTAGAGATTAAGAAAGAAAATTTTTTTCAACAAATCAAAGTGCATAAACTGTTAAATACCTGTAGTAAATGTGGACTAAAGTGATTGTAAATCGTTACAACCAGCGAGTTTACAACATGATCCTAACCTCCTGCATATGTTAAAGCTTCCTTGTGCAAAACTGGACCCCACATTGACCCCAACACGGCCATTGCAATGAACCTAAGGGTAATTTGAATCCAGTTATCAATACTTTATACTCATATTGTACAATATATTAAATGTTTAAAATAAAGATACACAGCACGCAAGTTTTAAAATTTAAACTCATGTTGCCGTTGGGTTTCATGGGTTAAACTGTCAATTTTTTCCAGCAATATGATAACAAAACAAAACTGTCAAGGAACCTAGACCTTCATTAAAAACTAGAGAAATGTGCAGTATTGGGCTCGGTTTCAAGTATTGTTCCTTTTTAACATTCTTGTATCAATTTATCTTTTGAAATATCAAAAGTTGGGTATTGCAAATTAGCTATGAATTCAAGTCGACTCAATTTTATTTACCAAGTCACAACACATGTCATCTCAAGGCGCTTTACAAAGTCAAATTCAATCAAATCATCCAGATTGGTCATAAAGTTTCCTCTCTAAGGAAACCCACCAGATTGCATCGAGTCTTGACAAGCAGCACTCACTCTTCCTGAAAGAGCGTGTACCCACACGCGCTCTCTTATAAAGGAGATAAGAACATGGATTCCTATAAGGGAAACCAAATTGATCAACAGGCGCACTGGGAGGACTTTAAGGTATCGTCCAAGTTGATATAATGGCACCAACAGCTTAACCTGAGGTTTGGTCAAGTTCTGTGTTTGGGGCACACATCAGAGTATGTTAAAGTAACATCCCTTTGTTAGCTCCCTGGAAAGTTTCAACTTTTATCACTTTCCAGCCTTACAGATCTTTGAGAAGCCTTTATCCTTTTCAAAGATCTCAACAAACAAATATCTGTGACATGCATTTGTGCTGAAAAAAACTGCAGAATCACATATTATATTAAGTTACAGCTGAAAGGCCACATTGTTCACTGTGTTTGTACCTATAAACCAGATTTTTCGGGTTCCTATTCCACAAAACAGGCTAGATAACCACTGAATTCAAAATTCCGACTGGGATAGTCAGAACTTCCTCAGCAGCCCTGTGTTCAACATCCTGTATGGCTGCACACGATATACATTGTAGTGAAATTTATCAAATATCTATGAGCAACTCCCTCAGTTCGTGTCTCATTAAACCCTTGGCACACGCAGCTCACTAAAACATACATTTGGCGACATAATCCCTTTGTGTATGAACGCGTAAAATGGAGAGAAAAGTTTTATTTTCGGACAATTGCATATCCCACTCTTTTCTGATTTAAAACCAGAGCAAACAGGTGGAATATATTTACTGACAAGGTGACTCCTGAAGGAAGTTGGGTGTGCGGCTTAAATAAAAAGCTTAAATACAAAAACGGATCAGTTTTTTAATTCAATTCAATTCAATTTTATTTATATAGCACCAATTCATGAAACATGTCATCTCAAGACACTTTCCAAAATCAAATTCAATCAGATTATACAGATAGGATCAGAATACTCAGACTGCTGAAAAATATTTTCCATCTAAGGAAACCCAGTAGATTGCATCAAGTCTCTCCAAGCAGCATTCTCTCCTCCTGAAGGAGCGTAGAGCCACAGGGACAGTCGTCTGCATTGTTGATGGCTTTGCAGCAATCCCTCATACTGAGCATGCATGAAGCGACAGTGGAGAGGAAAACTCCCCTTTAACGAAAAGGAAAAACCTCCAGCAGAACCAGGCTCAGCGTGAAAGGTCATCTGCCTCGACCGACTGGGGGTTAGAGAAGACAGAGCAGAGACAAAACAAGAGAGACAAAAAAGCACACATTGATCCAGGAATCCTTTCTATGTTATATGGTAATAGCGGGTGATCTGTCTTCCCTGAATTATGTCACAGCTAACAGAACGCCAGACCAGGTGTACCTTCTATGAAGAAGAAAAAAAATGACAGAGATCCATAAGTTAAAAGCTGAAATGACAACAAGCAATGCAACTTGGAGAACAGGAGAACTCAGCAGAGTGAGAGAAATAGACCCTGATGTCCTCCAGCAAACTAAGCCTATAGCAGCATAACTATAGAGGTAGCTCAAGGTAACCTGATCCACTTTAACCAGAAGCTTTGTCAAAAAGGAAAGTTTTAACCCTAGTTTCCCTCCACCTTTACATTATTTACAACTTTTTGCTGTTTTTGCTCTATCAGGTAAAATTCAAACAAAGTGCATTGAGCTTTTTGGTTATAACGTGACAAAATTTGGTTATAACGTGAAAAAATCTCAAGATGTGCGAATCACTTTGCACGCCCTTGTATCAAGATGCAACATTATTATTTTGTTGCCCCTGTAGAAGCGCGTCTTATTAGGTTCAGATTCCCATGATAACGCTTAATTCCCAAGCCGCGCGCGTGTTGTCTTTGAAAAGAACATATAACCGTTTGAGGAAAGAACATCTGATCACGCAAGCCTTTGACTGTGTATGTTTGTTTCAGTTTTGTATCTCTATCCGTAACTCTGCTTTAGTTGGCAAATAATCCGACATCTTATACCGCGTGAGCAGATGGGCAGACTGTTGTTCATGGCTTCAGCGGTGAGATAAAGCTGTGATTAACAGCATGTTTTAAACCCTCTCATTTCTTAATGCTCCAGGGCTTGACCGTGAACACGAGGAAACACTGGGCTTTCTGAATGAGGCCACTGTTGATGACTAAAGAGGTTGTGATCCAAACATCCAAGCCATTTTTTTCTGTTTTTTTTTTTTTTTTTTTTTTCCTATTTTTGTATAAACTTAAACGGTTTGTGCTGCTGATAAACACGTTTACTTCTTCTGAGGACTACAGCCGACTGAAAGGCAGCGAGCATAAAATGATTAACCTACAAAGTTTGCTGGGGATCGTGTAAATCCCAGCTGAGGCTCATCAACACACATCAAAGGGTCCTTTGTTTCAGCCCAATTTTTTAAGCAGCCTTTCATGTGCCGTCACACAAAATAAGCAGCCAGAAGCGATCTGTTCAAATAAACAGCAACTGGACTTTCATTTCATTTCATTTCATGCAACAAGGCAAAGGCTTCAGATATGTATTTTTTTTGGTGTTTTAATTGGGCCATTGTAAACCGTGGAAGCTGGTTGGTGAAGAGACTGTGGCTTTGCTAATTAGAATAATGGGAAATTGAATGTACTTGGATTTTAATTTCCTCCACTATCCAACAGCTGAACACAGCAGCTTTGAAGATCAGCCAGTATGATGAGTGCCTGATGCCAGCTCTATGGCAGATTATTTACAATCTTAGCACTCCAAATTTTCATTCAGCACGACAACAAAACAAGTGTTTAGGAGGCAGTGGCTGATTGACTTTCTTTGGTCGATCTGTTGGGAGTTTCTCAGCTCATGGAGCAGAACACACCGGATTCATGCTAAACACTCTGTAGTCTGTGACTACCTCGCAGGCCCAACCACCCCTCTGTGGGTTTTGATCACACAAAGCCAGATGAAGCAGTGACCATTTTAAAATGTCCAGAAAATCAGAATCAGATAAACTTTATTAATCCCACGAAGGGCAATCCATTGCAGTGACCCAGCCAGACATACACAGAAAAACAGACAACCAGACAAGTATGTGCTACAACCTTTCATACACAATTGTCAGAAATGCAAACAAGACACTTAGTTCAAGTTTAAGAACCTAATTGCAGAAGGTATAAAAGATTTGGAATAAGAAGCAGTTTTGATAACAGGCATGTAATAACGCCGACCTGAGGGCATTGAACTAAAACACGTCGATAAGACATGCCTCTGATCCAAGTCTATGATCTGACCAGCCTTCTTGGGCTACGTTCACACTGCAGGCCTTGATGCTCAATTCCGATTTTTTTGTGAAATCAGATTTTCTTGCGTGTCCGTTCACATTTCCAAATATATGCGACTTGTATGTGATCTCCTGTGTGAACTGCATTCATACACCTAAGTGTCACGCATGCGCAGTAGAGGACGCGATGACGTCATACGTAGCAAGCGTGCTCATTGTTTGCGGAAGTAAACATGGATCGTAATTCTGCAGCGTATCTTGCGTTCTTTACGTTATTCTCCAACCAGAGCCAGCACATTACCAACGCAATCTTTTTAAGAAGATCGAAAAGGAAGGTAGCCAAATTTTAGCGACGTGAGCGGCTTTACTGATACAGACTTCATTCATAATTGTCGAATGACAAAGGCAACCTTTATGTGCGTTTGAACAGTTCTCTTCAGTGCTCTCACGTAAAAAGACACATCTTCGGCGGCCATAGCAGCGTGTGAACGCGTTGCCGTGGGGATGTATGGAAACAAACAGGTGCTTGTTACCACACAATCAACTTCTTTGGCATAGCCAGGTCCACCGGTAGTGACGTTTGTCAAGGATCGGTGACGTGTAGGTCGGATGAATGCGACCTGGCCGTACAGACACAGGTCGCATTTGAAAAGATCAGATACGTATCGGATTCAGGACCACATATCCAAGCGACCTGGGTTGCGTTTGAAAAAATCAGATCTGTGTTGTTCAGACTGTCATTAAAAGATCACACACAGGTCGCATATGGGCAAAGAAATCGGAATTGGGTCACTTCAGGCTGCAGTGTGAACGTAGCCTTAGTGACCCGACTCTCCCAGAGTGAGGCCAGATCTCTTTGACGAACACCTACAGTCCTAGAGTACACTTTAACAATGTTGTTCAGGTTGCTTTTGTCTCCCACAGATAAACAACTAAAACAACAGATGAAAGAAAAAGTGACTTTCGATGTAGGAGCAACAGCAAACTCTCCGAATCTTCTCATTAACACCAAATGAACGGAGTCTGCACAACAGGCAAACTTGCTGCTGACCTTTATTTGTGATATCTGTGTTTACGTCGAATTCCAATTTGTCGTCAAATACAGTTTTGTAGTTCTTGATCATTTGCACTTCTTCACCATTGATGGCACTGGTTTTATGCTGGTTACCTCCTTGCTTAATGTCTATAACAAGTTCTTTAGTCTTAGAGACATTTTGATCCAAAATGTCATAGCCAAGATTTGAAAGATGCAGACCTTTTTTAGATGATCCTCCTGCAGAAACCACAAAAGCTCTGGTACTGCAAATCTGTATTAGGCCTGAACATGTTAATTCTAAAAAGAATCTAAAAATAAAAAGCAATGTCGACTGTCGCTACATGCACGGTCAGTAGGAGGGATTGCTGCAAAGTCAACGACAAAATTCAAGCGTCTGACCACAATGGCTACATGCTCATCCAGGAGGAGTTAATGCTGCAAGTCAATGACTCAATGCAATCTGCTGAGTATACTTAGCTAGAAAACGTTTTAACCAATCTCTGTAAGATTCGACCCACTTGACTTTGTAAAGTGCCTGTAGACGACATTGTGAATTGGCTCAATATAAATACATGGAATTTAACTGCTGGTAGGTATGTACTCCTTGAATCGAAATGCAGAAGATGATCATGGAGTGTTTGGTAGGCAGTGTTATTATTATGGTGGGCTGTATCAAACTGGAAAACATATTTATACATGGTTTTGTTGCATAGGGTTTTAGAAAGCTGACATTTTTTGTAATGGGAGCTTGAGTCTTTCTTAATCTGACCAAACAGAAGGATGTGATACATTAAAATCAAATGTGTCTACTGGTCATTGACTCGTCTGAACCCTAACAATTATATAAAAGCAAATATGCATTTGTTTTATTAAATTAGTTTTGCTTTTGTTTGCTTTTGGTTTAGTTTTTAGATTTTTGTTCGGTTTTGTTTTTTCTTTTGTCACCCTACTTGTTTCTACTCACATAGTTATGAATGAGGAAATGAGGAATGAAACTGCAATAGTGCTTAATGTTTTTATTTATTATTATTTAAAAACTTGCCCAGTCACTGTTTAGTCTACCTCAGATGAAACTTTCTTTCCCACATTCCTGGACATCAGCTTCTCAGTAGTCTTTTGCAATGACTGCCACCTGGGATGAGTTATTCCTTCTCTCCCTGTGGGTATTTCAGCGTGTGGGGCTTGGAAGAGCTCAGGGTTGGGAGCCCAACACTGAGCGGGGGAGGTGAACGGTGACTGAAAGGACATGGCAGGCAGAGAGCACATCTCGTAGCCTGAGGACTATAACGGAGACTTGCTGTTAGTTTTAGATGTTACTCGTGAATAAAAACCGTGTCTCTTCAAAGCCTTTTCCAAACTGTAACCGGAGATTGGTGCAAAACTAAAAACCTAAATAGTTAACAATTCTTTGAAAGGCTTGCCATGAAACGCTCCTGGCTTTGATATCTCTACACATCCTGTTTACTGGATCTGTTCTTCCTTGCGAGTATGTTTTGGGTTTGATATCCAACATTTTTCATTATACAACTTTGCCGCTGCACAAACAAATTGGGTCTCAGAGATGGTTACTGAGTGTACTCTTCCAAAGAACCTCTCTGAAATTATCCTCTGGGTCTTTATTCTTCCTTTTTTCCTTCTGGTCTTAATTATTTCTGTGCTTGACGGTAAATCTTTCCCGTTCTGCTGAGAAGTAGTGGCTGTTTATCAACTCTTTTTTTTGGTGTCCTGGCTGGCTTTGAGGCACTAAGAATTGCTGCCTTAATGCCAAAAGAGACCAACAGATTCCCTTTCACAAGTGGAGCATCACTGCTTTCACTATAGTGATGTATGTGCAAAAAACATTATTGTTTATTATTTTGGGATTATTTCAAATTCAATGGACACAGAAATGGAAAAGTAATAGATGAGACATAACATTTAAAGGGAGAAAAGGTGAAAAAAAATAGAGCAGAGGAAAATAAAGTGCAAGATACCATCCTCTGAGTCTGCTTTTACACCTGTAGAAAGAGACGTAAATAGAACAGCAAAACCAACCAAAAGAAGTATCACAGGTACAAACAATCAATGTATTTGATAACATCACTGGAAAATCATATAGTATTGTTTAATATAAGAAGTATTTACTGACAGCCAAAGCTAACTATACGGTTTATCTGTATAAAAGTGTATCTGTAAACACCTGGCTCCAAACACCCGTGGGCGTTTGTGAGAGTGTGCTTGTATATGTAAGGTTCATCCATAAGAAAAATGCTCAATAGAGTTTGTGAGGAGCCAAAGAGCCCAAAAAGGACCAACACAGGTCCTTCTTGGGCTCCTGTTGCATCATCCATCCCAGAAAAGGAAACCCCCCATCAGCCACACTGCAGAAGCGGGCCTAGAGACCCGAGGCGCAGGGGCACACCACCCCCCAGAAGAGCCCCGACAGAGCAAGGGGGATCTGGCCCTGTGAAGCAGCCACCAGGAATGAGCCAGCACATACCTGAGCCTCCAGCACCAGACACCGAGGAGGACCTCCTGTGCAGGAAGCCTGATTGGGGGGATGGGCTCCACACTTGGTGGAGACCTGAGATGTCCCAGGAGAGGGGGCCACCCAAAACCCAATCTGACAAAAAGACAAACACATAAACACAGGCACACAGTCACAATCACACGTTCCTATCCTAATACCCGCACATCCAAACGCTCATAACCACACACAAGAATAGATACTGGACACACACTTGCACTCACCACACACATCCTATACTCCCAGGTTCAGGTACCGATACCCCAGAGGGGCATCCAGTCCCCCAGACCCAGGAGGTGATTCCCATCACCAGGATGGGGGAGAGCAGACCACCTGAGCCACAAGCTGAAACTGGGGCTAAAGACCACCCCAACAGGGGCAAACCCAGTCCATATCTCAGCCCCAACTCCCTGCCTTGTTCCAAGCCCTGATTACCCCCCAAACCCATCCATCTAAAGACGGGGCCAACATAATTTGAATGAGCCAGTCAACCTGAGCCCACGCCATGCACCTGGAGGTGCCCAGACCAGCAAGCCATGCCTCCCCCACATGACATGAAGGCCCCCTCTGAATCACACAGGCTCTCAAAGTCAGATTATATTTTGGAAATTACAGTCTATCTATCCAACAGTTAAAGCACTATGTTTAGGAAAGTGCTTTAACTATTGGATTTTACAAACTGTAGCTCTGTAAGGATAATTGATTGCTATCATAGATCTCCGTTTCTGTTTTAGAAATCAGATTTGTTGCTCAGGGTGTCCTGTTTAGGGTTGCCAAAGGACCTAAGCATGGAGCCTGACTGACAAAAAGGCTTTTATTGGGGGCAGCCTAAGGCACACCTGTGCACTAATCATGGTGTCTAATCAGCATCTTGATATGGCACACCTGTGAGGTAGGATAGATTATCTCAACAAAGGAGAAGGACTCATAGGACATCACAGATTTAGACTGGTTTGTGAACAATATTTGAGGGAAATCGTGATATTGTGTATGTGGAAAACGTTTTAGATTTTTGAGTTCATCTCATAAAAAACGTGAGCAAAACCAGAAATGTTGCGTTTATATTTTTGTTGAGTGTATTTGTTGTTATATTTGTGCATTCCAACAAAATGTGTCTTTTGCACTTAACCCATCCCTTAGGGATCAATGGGCAGCTTAAAGTGGCCAATGTGGGGCAAAGAGTCTGGCTCAAGGACACATAGTGGCAGTCTATGGGGATCAACCCAGATACTTGCATGCTGTGTTGAAGTCCATGAATAGCATCCTAACATAAGTGTTGGGATGCTGCAGGTGAGTCAGAGCTGAGTGTAGTGCTAAAAAGACAGCATCCTCCGTGGAGCGATTCTCCTTGTAGGCAAACTGCAGAATGTCCAAGCCAGCAGGGATGGCGTCCTTGATGTACTGACAGGGGTCAGAGCGATGTCACAATAATCATTGAGGCAGTTGATGTTTTGGGGACAGGCATGATGGTTGATGATTTCAGAAAGGCAGGAACCGTAGAGAGTTGCAGGGAGAGGTTGAAGGATGTCCAGAAAGACCCCTGCTAGCTGGTCAGCACATGACTTGAGCATCCGACCTGACACCATGTCTGGACCTGCAGCCTTGTTGATGTCAGAAGCTGTTTAAGGTGTCAGGGAGAGCCGGTTCGATGCTGAGCCGCTGGTCGCTGTTCTTGTTGTCAGTGACGGTTCTGATGCCTCTCTACATGTCGCGTGGATTGTTGTTGCTGAAGTGGTCCTCGATACGCTGCTTGTATCTGTGTTTTGCCTTTTGGGTTAGGCTTAAGGTCGCCTCCTGTCCACAATGAGTTCTTTTGTTTTGTCTATGTTGAGAACAAGGTCAGTGATCCTGTGAATCAGTTCCCTGTATGCAGACCCACCCCCTCCTCCAAGGAAAGTTGTGTCGTCTGCATATTATGTGATGTCTTTGTTGCCAGGGGGGCACAGTGTATGCAGAGAACATGTCTGTGATGAAAACAGAGCTCCATTCCAAGGACAATAGCCGTGCGTGAGGTTACTGTCCAGGTTTTGAAGGGCAGAATGAAGTGCCAGTGCCACCATTCTGTCCACTGATTTGTTGGAGCTGTAGGCAAACTGATGGGGGTCCTCTGTGTCAGGAACCTTGGAGTTGATGTGGGTTAAAACCAGATTTTTCAAAGACTTCATGACAGCATGTGTGAGTCCCACAGGTCTGAGTGGTGTTGTTTGTTTTCTTGGGGGCCGACACTGTCACAGAAGACTTAAAAGTGTGACGGACGGTATCCTGTGAGAGGGATATTTTGACCATGTCCATGCACGCCTCCGCCAGCTGCTCTTCACAGGCCTTCAGCACTCTTGGTGCCACACAGGAAGGTCCAAAAGCCCTGCAGGTGTTTAACTGCTTCAGAGCTCTGAGGTCCTGATTGTGTGTCACCTGCAGTGCTGTTCAAATCTGGTGTAGAAACTGCTGAGGCAGGATGGTGGACACCAAAGCACCTTGTTATAAAAGATATTTGCATCTACAAAGCAAATAAATACACAGGACTAACTAAATAAAGGTTGTTAATGATAGATTAATCAACTTCTTCAAATATAGGGTAAGTAACAGATTACAATGTGCCCAGACATCAAATCTATGGTCTGTCTAGTTAACCTTAATCTTATTATGTGTTGCTTAGTCTTTGTCTTTGTGTTGGTGTACCATATAAACTCCTAATAAAATACATTACAGTTTGAAGTTACAATGTGACGAAATATGGCGGATTTTGCAAAACCAACATGCATGAGCTTGAATAAGAAATAAACAGGGCACAGAGAATAAAAAGCAACTGCTCGGCCAGTGCTTCCACTCTCTGTATCACGGTGGATTTAGGTATCTGGGTGAGTTTAAAGGGTTAGGGAGCTGTTTAGTCTCACAACAGACCACTGCTGGCTGAATTGTTAACGACGGTCCCTGTGGCAGGATGATAAGACACAGCTGGGAAGAAACATTACCTTGTCAGTGGTCAACAGTTGGTGAATGCAGCGAGTGAAATAATTTCCATCTGACACACACTCAACACATTTACAAATATAAACACATACATTTTTCACATTTCTTAAAACCGCCCTACTCCGTTGTGCACTTCTTTAATTTCTTGAGTATGCTGCAATAATAAAAACAGCATTATTAGTTCTTATGTTGTAAGTTTGCTCTATGCTGATGGTACACCCGAATTTCCCCACTGTGAGACAATAAATTATCTTTCTATTCTTTTCTGTGTTATTCTAATTGACGAATATTGTTCAGAGAGGTCATTACTGTGATAGTTGTCATGATTTTTATCAAAAAGGGTATGTGGCCCACAAACGAATTCAAACTCTGACAACCCTATAATGTTTATCTGCATCAGTTATTGATAATGGTACCTTAATTGTGTTTCTGTGAAGGGCAAATAATGCTTTTTAAGTATCTGTGTAACGCAACATTGTGTACAGTAATGTTTTCAAATGTTAAACATCAGTGGGTCTAGTTTACACCATGTCTTTATTTATTTTGCAAGAATGAGACAAAATGGTTTGTAAAAAAAAAAAAAAAAAATTCCTCTCCTCTACTGTTGCTGTTACCCCCTTGAGAGGTAACTTGGCCAGCCAGATTGATAATGTGTAGCACTCTAGTTCTGCACATTATCAACATGGGACTGTTCCATCTGTTTGGGGAAAGAAGGGAACTTCAGCAGAACTCTCTGAGCTGATTGGGCGAAGCGACAAATAGTGCCTGCATACCAAAGGTTGGTTTTAGCCAATCACAGTATCAAATCCACAAGAGGTTGAGCTAGTCAAGGCACATCTTCCTGTTCTACTATCAAAGATGAAATCGTGGATTCTTAGAAAATGCGTGCGACCTCCTGTTCATGTTGGTTTGGTTGTGGACTCAGCTGCTATCGCTTTCATCGCACCGGTATGTCCCGCCTTAAACCTCAGTACTACAACGTGATTGGCCGAACTGTTTTTTGGTTCGGACACAAACGGTTTAAGTTGGAGCGGTACAAGAGGGATTCTCGTGTGTTGGTAAACGCACAGCTACCGCGAGAATTCATTCAGTTACTTGTGAGGTTCTTTGATAAAGATCCAAAAAGCTTGGTTGATCTAAAACACCCTAACTTTAAAGAAAAGGGAAGAAATCTAACGGTCTGAAACAGATGAAGAGCCGAGCCAGTCAATCTGAACACTGAGCTGTTGCTGCTTCGTGATCAAGGGGACTTTAAGGCATTTGACACCTTGCTGGCACCGTGGAATCGTTTTAAGATAAGTCAAGATATATATATATCACAGCCATTTCTGTTTTTTCACACAGCCAAGCTCATTTTAAAGTCCCCATGTAAGCAAGAGGTTTCTACATCTTGATTGATTTGTGGGTTTGGAAATCCTACTTTTAAAGATTATTTTCTCTTGCATAAATCATGAGGTAAAAAAAGCAGCTTGTGATATTTGAATCATGAGAGATTGATCTTTAAAATATGAACTCGGTGCTCCTTTTTAGTCTGCTTTAGGCCTTTGAAGTTTTCAACTTATTTCTGCAAAATCTAAGTCTGACCTATTTGTTAAATTTCCCAACCTCAGCAGACACAAGCATAAAGTTTTATGGTTTTGACCTATTTCTGGTTCTAGAGTTCTAAAGTTTTTCAAAACTTGCTCCACTGCAAATTCTTCCAGGTTATTTAACATATAAAATACTATTGCACATTTACTGGTTGCTGTATCGGTTTTGCATTTGGATTTAACTTCATTGTGGTGTTATGCTACTTTGCTGCACTGAGATTCTTTATTAATGCATCTCATGTTGTCACATATTGTTCCCTATAATAAGTATCTATATCTTCATTGGTCTTCCCGTGGCTTATGTCTCTCATATTTCATTTCCTGCTTTTGCAGTGCCATTGCTTATGGAAATAAATTGAAGGTTTTGTTACCTGCTTCTTTAAAGTTGACCATGACTTCTTACAATAATATGAAGAAGCCCACCCATTTGTTTTTTTGTTTTTTATCTTCTAGCTTCGGTATGACAGTAATAACATGGCCTTTCACCAACTATTGTTCCTCACCCTATAACACATTCCTTTATGTTGAAAAGTTTATAACCCGACAGAAGGGTGAAAAGTTCAAAGAACAATAACGGTTTGCCAAGTTTCATCATCCATTTCGTCATTTTAGAAAGTCGGATGTTTCATTACTCTAGAACGTTAATCTAGCACTGTGGCTCCTCGACAAAATGTGAAGTTCACACACTCTGATGCACTCAGATAGACTCCGACATCCACCGTTGATCTCTGAATATAAAAGAGATAAGAAAAGGCAGGAGTGCAGCGCAGCCCTTTGTGGTAACCAAAAAAAAAGTTTCTCATTAAGCCGTCTGAAGTGGCCCCCTGAGGCCCCTCATAAGGAACAAGTATTTAAAGAGTATAAAATTATAATACTCAAATATAAAAAGGATTCAATCCCCTCTGCAACCATGAGGAAGTTAAAGCAAGTGTAGAGAACACTGAGGGTGAAATCAAAAACCTGTTGCAGCATTTCTAGACATGCACATCTGTTACTGCTTACAGAGTTTTAAAAGAAATAGATCCTTAGAGCAAACCTACTGTATTTTGAGTTGAAATGGGGAATTAGATGTGGCCAAGAAGTATCCTTTTTCACATGTACTTTCAGGTCCATCTAATGAAAAAGTTGTTTTGGGCATGTCTTCTCCTCCCTTGTTGCTTGGATTCCCATGTCTGTGGCTCCGAACTCCTCTGCGTCATCCACGGGTCAGGTCTGTGGCGACTCGACGAGGCCCTGGATGATGAGGTTGTTGGATGAGCTCTCAGTGAACCTCAGCAAAAGCCAGAAAGTCCTGAGCACCTTCGTTGACCATCTGCAGAACGAACACTGGAGGGAGAACCACTTAGACCCCCTCTTCGACGAATCTTGTGCACAGACTGGAGACAGGTCCCCTTGGACCCCTGTCTCCAGGGCCGGATTATCCATAAGGGCCAAGGGGCCAGTGCCCAGGGGCACCAACCATGGGGGGGGGGGGGGGGGTGCACCACATGACACATGCTTTAAAAATATATTTTTCTTCATAAATTGTTATATTATTTACTTGAAATTGTTGAAAGACCATGCATTATTCGTTTTGTGAACACTGATGTCACAATAACAATAAATGATAAATAAATCAAGATTTTTTTGATTTCAACATTTTAAAATGAGATATTTGAATATTGCTCACTGCTCATATGCCTACATGTAGTTGTGTAAGTTAGTAAATAGTAAATTACATTACAGAAATCCCCTTGATTATGTCTGATGTTTTTGACCGGAGGACAGCACGGGTAAGGGGGGGGGGCTTTGAGGTATAGTGCCCAGGGGCACCACATTGTCTTAATACGGGCCTGCCTGTCTCCATGAGTACAGGTGCGTAGGCTGGAGGTGAATCCACCTGGATCCCCTCTACCCGCAACCTCTATTGAAAATTCTTATGGAGAAACCTAATAAACACAAGCATGTTTGGATGCAGGTTCTTACAGATACACAGATATACAGATATAATTTGGATCAGCACACTTGAATCAAATGATTGCATTACCTCCTCAGCAGCCATCAAGAGCTGCAGAAGCCTCTTTATCACCAATTTACTGAAGTCAGGTGCGTGGAGGTAAGGAAACACCTAAAACAAGGCAGGAAGGTGGGTCCTGAAAACCACTGCTCTACTGCTACGGTTGGCTCTAAATACATCTTTCATTAATTAGTATGGTATACTTTTCAGTGATCTTGTTTCTATATGTGCGTCTGTCACTGTGGCGTTTCTTCTTTTTATTTTTGTTGCTCTCTCTCTTTCTGCAGGTGTAGAAGCAGACTCCTAGGGTGTTATCTTGTATTCCCTTTATCCTTCTTCCTCTCTATTTTCTCCTGCTTTCCCTTTTAACCCACCTCTCTCCCTATATTTATCCTCTTATTCCCTTTAGTTTCCATCTCTGTGTGCATTGCATTTAAATGAATCCCAGAGCAAATTCTAAATAATTTTTTTTACAAGTTCTATTTTACATACACATCAAGCAGAGGACTATAACTAAAACTGCTTTGATCTACTTGTGAAAGTAAAACCGTTGGACTTCCCCTTGGCACTGAGACAATATATCTGAGGGCTATGCTGCAAGACAGGACACGTGGGAAAAAAATTATTCTATTCATGCACGCAACTTCATTTTCAAAGATATTCTGGTGGGAAAATTTTGTTATTTGTAATTTATTTAATCTAGTCTCACTTTAGAGTGCTTTGAAGTGCCGTAACTTGGATCAAGTTACGGAACTTTAATAAAAGGAGATAAACTGATAAATACAGTCAAATAATAAGTTTAAAGAAAGTTGCTAAGGGGGAGAACAGAGCAGGGACAAGAACAATAATAAGTTAAGTTGTTTAAAAAAAATGTACACAGTTCAGATGCACTTGGTTTCTCATCATCAGCTGAAGCGCTGTTTAAAACAAGACTTCCGACACAAAAAATAAAATGTTCTCGCCTAAAATAATGTAGCTCTGACTCAGTTATGAAGCTCTTTACCGTGAATACTGCCTTTTGTCAGTTATTGTAAACGCTCATCATTCATTAATATTGTAATAGTAGCTGTACACTTTACAATAAGGCTCCCTTTGATATTTGTGGATCATTTCAATGCAGTAATAAAGTACAACATTATATGCTAAAAATTATGCTTACCAATGCTTATAGTGCATACAAGGTAGTAACTTAGTCTGAATTGTTGATAATAGCAACTCGGGATGAAACATGAACAGATTTGGCTCACTAATTGAGAATAAACCGGTCAGTTTTATCTCTTTCTTTCCGTTTCTTAATGTATATTATACACTTATTAATCATTTATAGTGTGCTAACAGAGTAATTAATAACATATCTGTAAACTATTTATTAGCCACTGGTCCAACCTAAGAGATCCAGGAGGGAAATCCTAACAGTGATACTTATTCAGCTCGTCAAGGGAGATCCCATGTTCCCAGGTCACGTGACATAATTTCTCTAGTGAGTTACAGATCTGCCACTAGAGACATTTATCACAAAAATAGAAAATATGCAATAAACTTGCATTTAGAACATATACGGCAGCTGCAGTTTGTTGTCTTCTTGTCAGGATGCCCATTTATGTTTATATTTATATTGGAGTATTTGTTTAGTTCCCGTCTAGTTGCTTCTGCTTTATTATTTTAGTAGTCCTGTTAGATCCTTATTGTATGCTTGCCTTTCTTTAGTTTCTATTCTGTTATTTAGATTGGTAGTGTATTGTTGTCATGGTATATTTAGTTTGCTTATGGCCTTTATTATTTCTGTAGTTCTGTTATTTGTTCCTTCTTAGTTAGTTAGATTATTTCCCCATGTAAAACCCATAATATATTCCCCTTCAAGTTCAGCTCACGCTGGCAGAAACATCGTCAAGTCTTCCGTCTTCATTCGCCAAGGCACCCTGTCTGGTCATGTTCACTGCGTTTCTGGTTCCCTGTCATATCTTTTGTTCTTTCATTGAGATATCATCTTCTACCTGAGACTCCAGGGCCCTGGTCTGTGTTTATGGCCCTACCACTAAACCAGGACACTTCTAACTTACATTATAAAAAAACAATAACAAAAAAAACTAGTATCTGTGCTGTTCTTGAAAATGGATTGTGACAACTTGACCATTTAATACCAGCTTATATCTCAGCCTCCCTTTTTGTGTCTCTGCCAGCCTGGATCCTTCGATGTCCTGCATGACACACATGAACTGACTGGCTTCAATTCACTCACATTCCACACAAGGCACAGGGTAGCTGCTCGAAAACTACAACCTGCAGATGCTGATGAGGTGGATGAGTTAGTGAAAACAAAACGTCTCATTGTTTTTCCCAAAGTCAAGAAAAACATTTTTTATTGACTTCTTGCATCAGGCTATATATTGTTTTTATGGTTGAAGCTCTGAAATATGGCAAAAGTAAACATTTGCACGCTTTTAACTGGAATAATACAATTGTTAATATAAATTGACCAAAAACAACAAGTTTATCTCAAAAAAACTGTTTTATTGGATGTGACAGCTTCTGATTGGCCAAAACAAGACGGGGAAGTAGGGGTATGTGCACGTGTGTAAATCAGTCAAGATGTTGTCTCCTGATGACAAACGGTTGGTATGATTAAGGCAATAGCCCGTGGGAATGTTCAGGAAGGTGTGAGGTAGGTTCTGTTCACTGCGCAGTGGCATGTTATACAAGTTCAGACATTCAGGTTTTGTATATAATGAAAGCAACAGGGTAAAAATGATTTCAACTGCTTCAACTAGTTCTGAAAACTAAAGGAAATGGTCCAAGATTGAAATTACTGTGCTTTCTTTGATTGGCATACCAGCTCCTCCTAGTATGGCGTAAGGAGTGTTTGCATAACTGGCTGAACAGAACAAAGCATATATGTATATCTACAGTCACATTTAAAGAAAATGTAATACAATGTGAGGATTGTTGGTCAGATTAAAAGTACCTTTAAAAAATAACATCCTTTATGCAGCTATTAAACATACTTTTCACTAAGCCCATATTTTGTAAGAAACATGTTTTTATAGGTCTGATGTAATATTCTAATCTTAAATGTCATATTTTTATTAGCTGCAAGTGGAAAAACTATCCTAATTAACAGAAATAAAGGCTTGAAAACATCACTTTGTGCAATTAATCTATTCATTGTGTTTCACTTATTGAGTTAAGTTACTGAAATAAATACAAATTTTCAATAATCAAAATGATATACTTTCCATAGTCTGAGAATAATTGTGTCTTGCTCTGTGGCAGAATGGTGAGAAATATAGTGGGTTTTTTCCTCTGTCTTGAATAATTTTTTTTTCCTGAAACATGAAACAACTGAAGTAAGCTGACAAATCCCTTTGACCGCTCTCTAAGACTATGTGGCTCAGCAGTATTTATCCTCTGCATGCCTTCTTCGCGGAACTGAAGAAATAGTCAGGAGGAAGACTCTAGACAGTTTTTCCTAAAATCTTGTTTTTTGTTAATACTAATTTTTATTTGATCAAACGGTCGCAATTCAATTGGGGCAGGAGATTTTTTTGAAATTGCTGAACAAATACTTAAGATTTTGTTTGTTAATTATGTAAAAACACAGTCTCGTTATAGAAAAATATCATATAGAGACATTTCAAAATAACACAAAATACTAAAAACTTAAAATAATATTAACAGGACAACGCGTCAAATGGGGTCAGCACAAGAGCCAAGTGATCGCGAGAATGGCTCCAATGCTTGAGAACACTGGCTGTAAGCCTACAGCTCCACTCCTCCTCATACAGTGGTCCTTGTTCTGGCCAATGCAAGCCGCATAGGCCATCACATGGGGAATGTAATTTTGCTCATGCACGCCGTGCAACAGGTGAGCCAGGGGACCCTTGGCGAACACCGCAACATCCTCTCCTCCATGAGTCTCCGTCCTCAGAGGTACAGCTGCCTGTGCCTGGTAGTTGTCGTCTTCTGCAAGGGGAAACACAGAAAAACATGGAACGCTAAAATAAGTCTGTGTTCAGAACCTGCTCAGACTGATGGTGCTGAGTACAGTGGTTCTCAAAAGTTTACCCAACACTGTCAAAATGTCAGCTTTTGCAATGTTAAAGGTGACCCATTATGAGCAATTCACTTTTTGCACATTTTTGTTCTTCCATTTGGGTCTCTACTCCTACTAGAAACACTCCAATAACTAAAAATAACATCCTGCTGTTTTTTGGCAATAAGTCAATGTTTTGTTGGTGTCTGGAAAATGAGCCATTTCAGAAAATTACCGATTATAACCTTGCAATCAGCGGGCGATGGCCCTCACCTACCAACCCTAGCCGAGCCCAGCCTCTAACCTACCAACCTAAGCAACGTAAAACCGTAACATACCAAAATCTAACACAACACTTTTGTAACACATCTGACATTAAAGTTATAATTATTATTTGAATAAATCACAAACAACATTGGCATTAATACGGGCCGAAAAATGTGCATACACCTAAAGGTGGGCTGGTATATTTTTGTTAGAAATATAGGTAAAAAACAGCCAATGTTGAATAACATGCGCGAGACCATCTTACCTGTTCTTCTGCTCCTAAGGGAGATTGCCTGAAAAAAAATCTCCCAAATAATACTTGGTCTTATTTCTTTCTTTTGTGGCCTTCCTCTTCCTCTCATAAACTTGAAAGACAGTTTGTTTCTTGCGACTCTCAACCATTTTCAAAGCATACGGTCAGAGCAGTTAAGCTACAATGAATGGCTAATGCCAAAGCTAACTGGATGCATAAACAGAACAAGTGCAAATGCGCAGCAAGCAGAAACTAGCAAGGAATGTGCACACGCCCTGGCGTTACGTGAGCCGCCACAATGATCAGCATGTGAGACAACAAATAAATAAGGTGATACTCCCGAAACTCAAAGGATAGATGGGTGGGCAGAACCAGTCCTTGCCATTTGACCTCTCACAGAGGTCTGTTTTTTATTATTATTCCTTTTTCTGAATAAATACTGAATTTACTACTGTCAGGATGGAAGGACCATTTCATCCAGTATAACAAAAAGTGTTTCTGAACAGGAATACCAACTATAGCTTTGACTACAGCTGAAAAGACACAGACAACTAACGGTTAGCATGATGCTAATTTGCGCTGAAAATCCCATAGGGACACTGGTGCTAATAGTATCTTTTTTTTCTCAGATTCGTCCAAACTAAAACGACCAAAATGCTTTCCATCTTACACAAACCAACACGCTATAAAAGCATAACACACACAGACAGATGTTTCTCGGCAGTTGAGAAGATAACAGGATGGTCTAACAATGCAGACACATGGCTTTAAACATAGCTCTAGAACTCTCTCTAGAGTTGCCCTGGAGGAATAACTGTTTACTATTCAGAAATCACTTGTGGAGAAGGCTCAACTTCTTCAGCTTTTGGGTCTGACTCAGTGTCCAAGTTGTACTGCTGTACCATTGTGCGTCTGTTTGCAGCCATTTTCCCAAGTGTAAAGTGCGAGTGTAAACATCGTGTTTTATGCAACTAAGCTACAGCTTATTTGCATTAAAGTGACAAGGCCTTAAAACAGCTCATTCTGACACATTCTTTTAATATGTGATACTGGGAGATGAAATCTCATTATCTATGAATAATTTTTTGCAAAACGTTTAATGAACATGTTTTGTTAAGCTCTCTGACCTATTCTAAATGTTTAAAAGGAAGTATAATAGGTCACCTTTAAGCAATGTAAATTGCATATACATACATTGCATTTCTCAACATATACCTGTGCCATAGAAATTTATGCTGTACAGTTCATTTAATTCAATTCAATTTTATTTATATAGCGCCAAATCATGAAACATGTCATCTCAAGGCACTTTACAAAGTCAAGTTCAATCATATTATACAGATTGGGTCAGATTATACAGATTGGTCAAAAATGTCCTATATAAGGAAACCAGTTGATTGCATCAAAGTCCCGACAAGCAGCATTCACTCCTGGGGAAGCGTAGAGCCACAGGAAGAGTCATCTGCATTGTACATGGCTTTGCTGCAATCCCTCATACTGAGCAAGCATGAAGCGACGGTGGGAAGAAAAACCACCCATTAGCGGGAAGGAAAAACCTCCGGCAGAACCGGGCTCAGTATGAATGGTCATCTGCCTCGACCAACTGGGGTTACAGAAGAACAAGCACATTTGTTAGGACATCAATCTATAGAAAAGTAATCCCAGAATCTGCTGCTGCCACAGTTCACCATATTTCACGGTGTTATTTCAGTGTTGTGTAGGGTTTTTTTTTTTTTTTTTGCCAAACATATCAATTGTCATTGCACGTTCTTGCACGTGGCTCTAGAACATTTTTAGTCAGAACTGGATGTTTTCTTTCTCTGCTGTGGCTGGTTGATAATTCAATAACAATATATATCAATCGATAGACGTATACCGATGATAGAAAAAAAGGATCAATAAAAAGTTCAATAGAATAACAGTTTTTCTTCCTTTTGCATTCCAGCATGCAGATTAATATTACAGTCGTTACATCCTCCCAAACAATTACACACGCAGACCCAGTAACAAAGCTCCGCCCCCTTCAAAGAGTTCAGAGAGCATGCGTTCTTTTTTGTTTTATAAAACTTGCAGTTTTGTGAAAAAGTTGGTTGAATAAAGGGTTGAGTTTGAATTCAGTGTTTGTGTGTTCTGTATCTAAAAATAGGTCACAAGGCAATAGCATAAAATGGCCAGGGCTGCACTTAAAATATATGTTTTTACTTTGTTGATAATTATAACTATCGATCAATATGATTTCTATTTTCGGTATTGGTATGCTTTTTTTCCTGTGTTGTCCAGCTGCTTCTGCCTTTAAATGCCACTCCTTAGTGCAGACTTGAATAAGTCAAGTCTCTGGCTGTTGGATTTCCAGAGAAATTTCCACTTTTTGTAACGTCTCAATATTGCCAAATTTTCTCTTCTCTTGACTGATACATTTTGTAACTCCTTAGATCCTTTGTAAACTGTAACGTTTGCTTAAGAAAGGTCAAAATGTGCAAATGAACAGCTGAACTCTATTTAAGGTTAATTGGGTTCACAGTAACTGACAAAAAAAGAAAAGAAAATGCTAAAACTGAATCCAAAAGGTGCTTCAACAAAGTATTAGTAAAGATTAAGGCACTGCAGATTTTGCCAACTGGGTTATTGCACTTTTCAGTTTATCATTTTATATTATACATCATTCATATTTATGTCCTTTAATAAATTTGTCGGCCTCTTGAATGGTATACGATTTATGTAACATTATAAGTGGTAATGGTTTGGAAATGTTTCATGGTTTGTTTTTTTACCTCACTAAAACCTGGTTTATTCGTAGAGTTTGGATACTTTTGAGAATTTTGGCAGACGAGCGAAGGACGTTATTTGCGATGCACTTTTAACCATACAAGGTTGTCTTTTAACTGATTCTCTGAACACCTGCAATAAACATTAGTGAACAAACGCAGTAAACATTAGCCATTTCTTTCAGACAATAGTTGTGACATCCTGCCAGAAAAAAGTTTAATATATAGCACCATTCATACACAATGCAATCCAAAGTGAATTTCCCAAATGTAGGATAATAAGGCTATTTCCATTCTATTACAGTCTAGTCTATTAGAAATAAACTGAGAGACAGAAAGAAGATAACAATTTGTATGCATAAAAGCGTTGCGTAAAATAAAAATATTTTATGCTATTAAGTGAAACTTCATTAATTTCACGTCTGTAGTGAAACCTTTCTTTGCATTCCTTTATTATACCACTGCTTTGTAATTTTTACATCTTTCCTTCTTGTGTTTTCATCACATAAAGCACATTTCTTGTTGCTGAAAAGTGATATAAAAATAAAACTGCCTTGCCTAAAGTACAGCTATTAAAGGCAATAAAGGGGAAAAAAAGCACAGGTCATCAGTCAGGTTCTTTGACCAGACGTTGCTGTAAACACATGGTTTTTAATCATAATTTAATGGAGCAGTTTTCTGGACGTCTCAATAGGGTTGTGACAAACGCGCCTATCATGTGAGGATCCGTTTTTATGTGAATGCATGTCCTGTTCCTGCGTTAAACGCTGATCAGAATAGTTTTTGATTTTGTCAACAACACCATAAATGTATATAAAAGAGGACAGCTGTACTGGGAACTCAGACATCTTCAACTGTGAGCAAAGACACCATGATGAATAAAACATACACAGCACCACGACCAAGCCCTGGCACCCCAACAGGAAGCTAAACACATCTAACTAACTCGTGAACATATAACTGGGATATTAGAGCTCTATCCTCGTTTGGTTTGATTTTCTAAAGTTAACACATCCCACATGACCGTTCATACTGAGCCCGGTTCTGCTGGAGGTTTTTCCTTCCTGCTAATGGGTGGTTTTTCTTTCCACTGTCGCTTCATGCTTGCTCAGTATGAGGGATTGCTGCAAAGCCATGGACAATGCAGACGACTCTCCCTGTAGCTCTATGCTTCTCCAGGAGTGAATGCTGCTTGTCGGGACTTTGAAGCAATCAACTGGTTCCCTTATATTAGACATTTTTGACCAATCTGTATAATATGATTGAACTTGACTTTGTAAAGTGCCTCGAGATGACATGTTTCATGAATTGGCGCTATATAAATAAAATAGAATTGAACTTGAGGTAAAAACAAAAATCTACTTACCTGATTTAATTTTCGAAACATTCTCTCTTTGCCCATCGATAAGTTTGTAACCAGGTCCGTTTCCGTACGAAATAGCGGTGAAATGCTTGTTATCAACGTCACTTAACTTGGGGGCCAGACCTGTGGAGATAACATTACGAAGAGGACAAAGCTTAACAACCACAACAGAGAAAATACTTCCTCACGGCTACATGCTGCGTATTACCTTTTTTTATTACATACCAAATATAGAGTTTCCTCTGTGGGTGTAGCCTCCAAAACTGAACACATGTGAATGGTCTGCAGTAACGACGCTCAGAGTATCCTCAGTGCTGGTCAGGAGACCTGCCCGGCCAATGGCTCGGTCCATTTCCACAGCTTCATGCAAAGCCTGCTTGGCCTTGCCCTCATGGTGGCCATGGTCAATGCGTCCTCCTGTCAGATACATTTCAAATACGATTAGGGGTGTTTTAACTAGTGATGCACGATATTAAAAATTTCAACCGATGTCAATAACCGATAATTTTCTGCTTTTCATGGCCAATACCGATTCCAATACCGATAAGTTCATACTCAATATAGTTTTTGCATAATCTGCAGCTTGTGCTGGATGCAGCTATGGAAAAACAAATTATTTAGTAACTCTGGCTTATCTATAACAGCAAACAAAAGGTTTTGGCTCTGCAAATGTTTATTTTTTTATGCCATCACACAAAAAAGCTGTAATTTGCTTTAAATAACAGAAGACACAAATCAATTCAGAATACAAAGAGCATCCCAGAACATGAACTTATATGTACTAACATACGCAAAAATTCAGTAAAGTCAATAAAAATGCATCCTCAAAAATGAGGTGCCATGATGACAATTTTTCAGGTGAGCTATTAGGCTTCTTGTGTTAAAACCCGAAGCCTTCTTTCCTCCTCTCAAAATTCTTGCTGAATAAAATTCCACCACATTTAATTAATTTGTCGCCTATTTTTATCGGGCCGATAAAAAAATTCCACCAAATCAGCCGATATTTTATCGGTCCGAATAAATATCATGCATCCCCAGTTTTAACAGTTTTCCAAGTCAGAAAAGTGCAGGTAGGTTGTTGTGTAATTTTACTGAAGCTACTATTTGTTAGCCACAAAATCAAGTAACCGGTTAAAGAAGAGGGACTGCAGGCTGTGGCATCCTAAAACATTTTATGAGAATTTTTTTTTTTAAATTTACATTTTGCATAGCATGACAATCTAAACAGGAATGCACTGATTTAAACTTTATAATTGACCTTTTAAACTTAGACCACTGAATTTTTGCTGCTGTCCTGACTCACAGGTACTACAGCGCAGTATAGAGGATGCTCTGGCCGATCCACACCCTCCCAATCGATTCCTGCACATGCATTACCGCAGTTTGAGCCACAGCTCTCATTGTCCTTTTATTTCACGCTTGACTGAAGTATGGTGGAAAGCATGGAAGTTACGTGGCGGTCTCTTTCCATGGGATCCATGGTTCCCAATTTTTTTTTTTAAAATGGTAGATTACAGATAAATAAACAGCCCTTAAATTTCTCTGTCTAGGAGGACAAAGGGATTTCTACACTGGGAGATGTTTGAGGCAGTAGTGGCTTTCTATCCTTTGCAGAGTTACGTAATAAATATAACCCGCCTTTTTCTTTTATTTACAATTAACAATCCCTCCTTAATGCACATGGCACTCCTTGGCAGAATGCACTGCCCTGCCTTTGTATTAGTAAACCGCTTTTGAGTGGTGTCTAGATTTGGGGATCATGTTTCTAGACTTTAAATGTCATGTTCCCTGGCATTGGACTTTCAATGGAAAGCAGATTTTAGCACTGGTGACGCTGATTTGGATTGCACAAATGTTAGTGATGGTGTCTTCCAGAAATCCAGACCACCAGCAAACTCATTACAACCTAAAACACAGAACCTATATTTACCCACAGAAAGCCAAAAAAAAAAAAAAAAAAGATCATGAAAATTATTCCTGATTCCTTTTGTAAAATGTAAAATGTGTAAAATTGGAACATTTTGACACGTTTTGGAAATGCCCTCCGGTCATGGATCTCGTGAGACAGGCTGCAGGTGGTCTGCTCATGGATCTCCATTTACACTGTTCTCCTGACGTTAGTATGCTAAATATCTTTGTACAATTTAACCTGAAGGTAACTAATAATAATAATAAAAAAAAGGCTTGGACGGTTGCAAAGAAACTGCCGACATCCTGTTGGAACCCACCATTTCCTCTCGCAATGTTTCTGCACATTGCACATTTAGAGCTCTCGCTTTGGAGTTCAGGTGCATGGGGCTGAGGACCGCTGCGGTCGGTACCTGACAGAGTCACATAGCTATAAAAAAAATGCCTCTTATCTTATTTTATACCGCTTTGCTTCAGCTCTTTTCAGCAATACTCAATGTGTACACCCATCCATACTGACAATTGCAGAAACCTACATTTTTTGTTGTGTTTTTTTCCATCAGTTGTATTTCTCTGCACAAAACCAGTAAAGGCTTGTATCACAAAAGTCTGCTATGTAGAAAAATGCATATATGTTCTACAAGGGCACATAGTGGTGAGATCTAGGCCTTAGAGGCAGAAAGATTACGTGAATCCTTTATCAGCTAACTAAGAGACAATAAATAACAGACACACCTAAAAGACAATTTCATGTTAAGAGGCAGATGCTTACCCTCTACAAGGAGGTAAAATCCATTGGGATTCTTTTGTAGGATTCTGATGGCTACATCCACCATTTCTGTCAGGGAAGGATCAGTGTCAGCATTCCTATCCAGTTCATAAGTCATATCCCCCGGTTCAAAAAGACCTGAAATAAGAGGAGTCACAGGAGGTCAAAGAGAAACGGCATATTACACACAGATAATAGGCGCACAGCGAGTGCAGAGAGCGATTCTTCCTCATTTACACTTCAGTGAGAGTCTCATAATGAAAGTGGGACTTACCCAGCAAGTAATCCACATTTTTTGGATTCAGGGATAGTAGCTGATTCTTGTTCCATACATAATGGGCCTTCTGTGGATAAATTGAAAATAAAAATAAAAAAATACTTTTAATTCTCTAGCCAGTTCAAACTTAAAAATAATGTAATGGGGTAGATAAGAAGAGAGCAAAAAAAAAAAAAAAAAAGGAGAAATGAAGAAAATAAAAAATGACCTCATTCTTCATTTTGTTCGTCCATTCCTCCACCAGGTTTCTTCCATCCTTCCGTGTGCCGCTGTGCTTGATTTCATTGGGATATTCTACATCTGACATGTTTTTGGGGTACATATATTTCCTTCCCCCGCCCATAATCACCTGAAAAGTGGGAAATCATAATCAGTGTAATAATCAGTCCACAAATCTTTGAAGGCATTCTGAGGCATGACTTAGACTCATTTTTTTAGAGAATAATTCATTTTAAATTTGGTTTTGCAGACAAAATTTTCACTAAAAAGTAAACTTTCAGTGTTAAAACAATATGACAAATTATAATACAAAATAGTGATTTTGTAATGTTTTCAAATGTTTTTTTTAATAATGTTTTGACAATTCATCCATGTACAGTGCTTTGATTAATTTAAACGACAAGTACAGCTAAATAGAATTCTAATGCTGAGTATACAAATAAAAAAAACCCTTTATATTAAGAAATAAGAACAGCTTGCATTGCAATTAAAAAAAAAAAAAGTAACAAGCAAGTATTAAAAGCTGTGGCTCACATCAATGTTGGGAATGTTTTCGAAGAGCTGTCTGGCGATATCCTTGCAGCCGAACTGCAGGGCTTCCGCTGGCATCTCGTTGTCGGAGTACCAGTCTCTGTCCACGCAGTGGGCGTAGGCCGCACTTGGAGTGGCGTGGTTCACACGCGTTGTGGTCACAATTCCCACGGCCTTTTCTGCAATGTGGACGCACAGACACAGCTGTCTGAATCAGGGTTCAGGTTTTGAATAAAGGAACCCAGTGACACAGGTGAGCTCCACTAACTTTTTAACCTGACATCATCCATTTGAGCCTAATAAGCAGTATCTCGTGTTCAATAAGATGGAGTGCAAATGAGGATAAATGAAGTACAAAGTTTTTCTTCCTGTTAACAGGTGGCTGTTCCTTTCCACCGTCCATACGCTTGCTCAGGAGGAGAGATTGCTGCGAAGTGACTGACTGAAATGAGCGGGACTTCCTGAGTAAGACCCCTGTTACCTGAACCGGACTGCATTTTATTATTTTATATATATATATATATATATATATATATATATATATATATATATATATATATATATATATATATATATATATATATATATATATATATATATATATATATATATATATATATATATATATATATATATATAAATCACTTTTGACAAGGGAACATCAGAAGAACAACAAAGTGTAGAAACTTTGTCCCATATTAGCAGCCTGATAAAAACGTCTTTCGCTCAAGTAGATTTCGCTATAAAATTCTCATTTAGGCCTAAATCACACTCGCTGGATATGGAAATGCGTCGAGTGAAAAAGCATTACCACAGAGCTTTACTTCAAACACTTTGAAGTCAGCGCCAGAAGAAACTGTGTCACTTAAGTGAGGATTCACCCCACACATTAACATAATACATACAGCGACCATTGGTTCTCACACTTTCAATTTTTTAACTTTACACACACAAAAAAAAAAAAAAAAACGGGTAACAATTCCCGGCGTCACAATAAGTTTAAAGTCCCCTTACTTGCGTCCTTGGCCCATTTGAGGATGGAGGTGACCTCGTTGCCCTTTGTGGTGTTACACTGGGAGCGGACGGCAGCTGCGTTCACGCCAACCGTCCCCTCGTTGGCCTTAACCCCGCAGAGGTATGCTGTGGCGGTGCCCGCGCTGTCTGGCACCTGTGCATTGGTGTTGTATGTCTGCAGAGACACAAATGAGCACGCTGGTATCAGTCTTCGTTATCCTCGTTATGTCTTGGAAATAAATGTAACATCCAGTTTGCTCAACTTAGAATGAGAGAATGTGATTTTATAGAAACCTGCAGAGTGAAAGGTGTGAGAATTTCCCTATGATGGCGTCATTGCAGCTGCTTGGTAGAAAATACCATGTGGCTTCAGTCAGAGGTTAATCTATTCAGCATCATACATTACACACATAATCATGTGATCTATGTATGACCAAAGCTGGAGTAATGATATACAATCAAAAAAATTAGATTCTTACCAAACAAACATTACCAAGCTGATTCCAAGAGTCCTCCAACTCTGCAAGTGTTTCACTTCAGCTATCTTGCAGATACCAGAATGTAACTTTCCTCACAGCTCACATTATTTAAGTAGCCGAGCTTTTCCACTCAGCTACTATTATTGAATGACTCATATTGCTTAGCATCACTTGCCCATAGGGATGGGACAATGTGTCATTTTAGTGACGATTATTCATAAGGGTTATGAGAATTTCTTCAAATGTATTCAAATGTGATAAAAAATACACAAACTGTGCTCCTGCAGGCTTAAGTAGAAGCAGTAAAATCTCTAAAAGTAAAAGTCTGTTTTTTCCTACAGCATGATGTTTTGGTTGACATATGCTGGTGAAGATTTTCAGTCATCCAGGTCATGGTCATTCCAAAAAAAGTTAAAAACCAAACGACTGGACTTTTTTCCGAAGTTTGAAGACGTTTCGCTTCCCATCCAGAAAGCTTTCTCAATTCAAAATGTCTGGAGTAGTGTGGAGTTCCAAGCTTTATAGTATTGCCCAACAAAGGCCTTGTTATGGCTTAGATAACATGCGAACTGAACCGAAACTAGTTCACGCCTCTGCAATGGGGAGTCGTTATGGTCGTTATTGGCCTGGGGTCCGTTCTTCGTACGTTGCTTAAAACATCCGAGATCAACTGACACATCCAAGATGATTTCATCCGGCTAATCATAATCCGGCTAATTGGGTTCTTTGAACACACCTGTTGTTTGTGATTAGTATGGCTGGATTGAGTTATCTGAGACAACTGCGCGTTCATGCGTTTGTTTAAAAGGGTAAATGCATCGATAGTAGAAACATTGATCAGCAACGCTGCTATTGGCTGTTCAGCATGAACAAAGAACGCCCACAGTTTTTCTCCCAAGCAGAACAAGAGCTTTTAATGGAAGGTTATGCCGAATTTGAGTCATTAATTAAAACACCTTAAAGTCTGTTAAAGCCAGTAGAGAGGGCTGGCAAAAAGCAGCAGACAAATTAATGCTTAAATACTGTCCATGGTAGATGTTTCTATCACTTTCTACAGTATGAATTTTTGCATTTTAATAATTTCATATTAACTTTGTTCTTTTATATCAGAGACTCCACGGGACCCACTAGAACATGGGGACAAGTAAAAGTGAAATACAAGAATATTCTACAAAATGGTAGCCTTTAATTATTATACTTTATTTAAAAAATGCACTTGTTATGTCAAGAGATCCACATTTCAGTGTCATTCCTTAGGCACGGGAAGTAAAGGATGCGTGCAAACTGGGAATTTTAATAAAAAAATCTTTATCCATAAAAAAATTAAATCTTCCTTTTCCAAGTCATCCACAGTTTACACGGTAAAACTGTATTGCTCCGTGTCTAGATAATCCGTCCATAGTTTTTTCTAATACAATATACGGCTCGACAGGAAGCAAGCCTTTCAAAGTAAAACTAAACTTCACAATAAAATAGCCTGAACAAATCTTCTTACTGAATATGATAAAAATAAAAAGCAAACTATCATACAAATAACTTAAATATTTTATATTTATGGCTCCAACACCACTTTTTCCTCTTTAAAAGCCATTGTTAAATGATGTGTTTGTCTGTTTATAACAGCCACCAAGAAAAATCTCTCTACAACTACACTGTCGTGCTGCGCTAAAGGATCCTGTCTATTGCGCAATACGCGATTAATTCGAAAAAACTCTGCAAATTATTCTTGCACCTTCCGCAACAGGTTGCTGTCGTAAAAATGGACATGGCTACGGCAGACTTCTCCATCTCCTCTGCTTATACAGCCGTGATCTAATCTTGTTTACATGAATAAGCCTGCTCTGGAGCAGGTTTAAGCTGGCGCACATGTTGCTATGACAACAAGTGCAGGAAGTCTTTCGAAGAACCAAACGATCCAAGATCATGCCAAATCGTCAACAATGAAATCCTGCTAACTGAGTTAGCGACGTACGAAGAACGGACCCCTGGCTTACAGGAGCGATGTTGTGATCACCTGCATGGAAGTGAGGATTGAATAGGAAAGCCTATTGTTGTGTTGTAAGTTTTTGAGAGTTGGAACCTAAGTCCTCCTCCTCTGTTTAAGGTTGATTTTTCTCTCTTAACGTAAATGGCTTCCTTCACCCCCCCCCCCCCTTTCAAACCATCTGTCTTCTTTGTCAAAAATGTAAACAATTTGGTCCACAAAAGAGTGTCCTTTAGGTGTAGGTGAACAGCAGAGTCTTGTCCTGAGGAGGTAGCTCTCCTGTGTTGAGACATGTGTCTGTGGAGAGGTTGTTTTTGTTTCTCCAACATTAAGATCAGAACATTCCTCACTGCACTGAACTGCATACACCACTCTGCTCATCTTAGGTTTGGGGGTTTTGTCCTTGGGATGCACCAGCCTCTGTCTGAGGGTCCTGTTTGGTTTGAAATGTACTGGGATTTTGTGTTTGGAGAAAATCCTCTTGAGTTTTTCAGAGACTCCAGCAACATATGGGATGACGATGTTTCTGCGTTTATTCTTCTCACCATTATGTTCTGCAGCGTGTCTTTTGGATGTTCTTGCTCATGTGACAAAAGCCCAGTTAGGGTAGCCACAGGTTTGGAGGGCATCTTTGATGTGTTTCTGTTCCTTGTGCTTCCCTTCTGTTTCAGAATCAAGTTTATCGCCAAGTAGGTTTGCACTTACAAGGAGTTTGACTTGGTGTTGATGGTGCACACAAAATAAATATACATACACAGAATCTATAGCTATATACACAGTAGACTGTGTGTTAATGTAACGCAGAAGGTCTGGAGATGCTACGTTGGTGTAGCTTGTAGGTCCTGAATGGGGGAGGGAGAGAGGCAGTGCCAAGTGTCACGGGCGGCTCTTGGCCTTGTTGATAAGGCCGGTAGCAGATGGGAAGAAACTGTTCTTGTGGCGTGAGGTTTTGGTCCTGATGGACCACAGCCTCCTGCTAGAGGGAAGTGACTGAAATAGTCTGTGACTGGGGTGTGAGGAATCAGCCACAATCTTCCCTGCACGCCTCAGAGTCCTGGAGGCATACAGGTCCTGAAGAGATGGAAGATTGCAGCCAATCACCTTCTCTCCAGACCGGATGACACGGTGTAGTTTCAGTACTAAACTATAATGCCCTTGAAACGTCTTCAAACTTCGGGAAAAAAGTCCAGTCGTTTGGTTTTTAACTTTTTTGGAATTTGGTTGACATAATAACTGCTGGTAGTGATAGAAGTGTTTCTCATCAGCGTACATATTAATCCTTCATTAAACAGCATCCCCTCTGTACTATATGTTTTAACTTTAATGCATTGTCTTGATAACGACACACTGCAAAAACGTATCTAAAAATAAGTAAAATGTTCTTAAAGTTAGTGTTTATCCTTGATTTGAACAGGTAAATACGATTATTTGCCAATGGAATGAGTATTTTGACCCCTAAAATAAGATAATTAGATATACTGTACTTGAAATAAGATGATGGAGATAACTTGTTCCTATTTTAAGTGCAAAAATCTTATTCCATTGACAAATCATCTTATTTACCTGCTCAAATCAAGGACAAATACACTCATTTTAAGAACATTTTACTTATTTCAAGTTCTGTTTTTGCAGTGCACTCAGTGTCTGTGCGACCACCTGTCGATGAATAAAGTTAAAAGACATGGAATATACTTTTCATTTGAAAAATTAGCAGATAAAATGTCTTTTTTTCCAGAAAGTTACAGTAATTCTAATAAAAAAAAAACAAAAAAAAAAAAACACTGAACCAAAAGAGTTTCAAACACAAGCTGACATTTTCAGTGGCTGTATTCTCAACTGTACAGGTGTAAGTGCCAGACTTCTGCCTGTAGAGCACCTCTCTCAGTGCAGCCACCGTTCAGGTTGTTTCTGGTGAACTTACAACCAAACGAACAATTTGACAACTGCATCATGACATCAGATACCGGCAATAATGATTCCATCAGTTATGTGAAACATCATTTAATCATATCTCCTACATACTGCTGGTCAAGTATGACGCAATGCATGACTGGATTTGTGGTCACAAGTTGAATGAAGCCATAACTTTACTCTGTGAGATCAATATTATGTTACAACCCTAAATGATAGTCTGACCTTGGCCAAAGAGACAAACGGGAACTTGTCCATCTCCAGCTGCTGCTCTTCTCCGCTGTGTCCGCTCAGTTGACCCTTCAGGATTCGAGCTGCTGTCACTGTGGGAACGCCCATCCCTGAACAGGAAAAGTAAATTGACTATTAAGTCCAACTCCCACCCCCCAGACAGGGAGAAGCCAAACAAAGATTCCATAACATTCAAGCGTTTCACTCTTTGTTTTATCAATCGCAGTTTGCAACATATCAGCATTTTTGCATGGGAATCTTAGGAGTAAGCTGACCACAGACAGCCAAAATATTTTCTTTGCTTCGTGTTTCCTCAAAGGACGGGAGATTGTGGCGCCTGCAGAGTTCTGTTCGAGGGCCTCCCACAACAGATAACAGTGAAAAACACAACACACACACTGTGTGTATGCAGAGCGTGTTCAAGCTCCGTAGAGGCGGCCATTGTTCTTTATTTTTCTAACATGAATGCTTGAAATTAAACGCTTAAGGCGTCCTAAAGGTAATGACGTACTGTATGAAGGATGGATAGCAAATCCCTAGCTCCTACAATCTAAATCCATATCTAGTTTGACCTGCACGTCTTTCCGGTGCATTTCAGACTGGATGTTAGGGCTGGGCGATAAATTGATTGAATCGATTAATTCGAATTTACAATTTTTTTTTTAAGATTAAAGTTTTGGAATATTTTGGTAATGCAGTCATTGGGCGTTCATGAAGGGAAGAGCATGCAGTGCTGAATATACGTTTAGGAAAAATGTATTATCAAAATATTGTAAAGAATAAACTTTTTAGCCATAAAACGACTTTAATTTACTCATTTACTTTTTTTTTTAAGTTAGTTTGAAGTTACACAAGTGAAGTGAAGCCTATTCTTAGCTCATTATGTAAAACCACTAGCTGCAAGCATTTTCTTATATTTTCATTGTTTACAACGACAGGGCCGCCATGTTGTTTCACAGCTTTTATTTAGTTGCACTTTGAATTCAGGTCAGCTCCCAGACAAAATGCTTGACATAAAAGCAAGTTTTTTTAAAATAATTTCTTTAATTTCTTCTTGTGAAACAAAAAGGAGGGGGGGGGGGAATCAATTAATCAGATCTGGTATAATAAAATCGTAGATTTTGTGTTTAAGCCATGTCGCCCAACCCTACTGTACGTGCTTTACAAAACCTGAGGGCCTACAAAGGAATTTACATTTTTAGAGCCAGTTCTCAGCACAGATAACGGACTGTCATCAATTGAACTGTGTAATGTAGACAATGCTGGGCAAGCATATTCCAGTTAAACACTTTCTCTGGTATTCTGAAACTGGGCTAATGTGACCATGAATGCAGTAATAAGCAAGAATGCCGTGTTGTGAATGGAGAGGAGAGAGGCAGCGGAGGCCCGACCAAGGATGAATGTTGCTGTAGAACCAGAGAGCATCCCTACATAAACAGCTCGCCCCGTGATTTGATGGCAGCTCAGCAGCTTTGCTCGCTGCTATTTATTCACCTCGCGTGAACCTCACCTTGTAGAAATAATCTGCCTCGTCCTCCAAAGCTGAATCTTTTCAATCTCTGCACCATTCATTAAAATTTTTAGAACATCTCTGACTCTTCAGAGGTCAAGAGGGAGAGAAAAAAAAAAACTGAACACTTGCTGCTCATCTTTTAAAAAAAAAAAAAAAAAAAAAAAAAAAACCAAACTCACTTACACAAGTTATTCATAATCAATCTTCTCATTGAAAATCTTGTATCTTTTTTCCACAAAAGTGTAAAAGTACGTTAATGGCTTACCGTCTCCGAGGAAAAGGATCATATTTTTTGCTTGGTTCTTATTGAGATCTTGAAGTGTCAAGGCCTCCTTCAAGGTCTTCTGAGCCCAACCGTTCCAGAACCTGGGATCTTTCTCCTGTTCTGGGTAATTCAGGAATTAAATCTGGTTAGATTTTAACCAAACAAAGTCATGTTGATAGTTGATCTGTGAAAATCCTAATGTGCAGCCATATAGCCTCGTAGTCAAATCTCTTCTCAAAAATCCAACTATTCAGGAGATGTTTGATTGATTCTTGATCTAGCGTGATGCAAAACCAAACGCTAAACAGTTGTTCAGATAAAACATGACATTTCAAGAATTCATTTACTGCAAGGGAACAAACATACGTGCACCTTTTATAGTTGATGGACATCAGATTCACTTGCCAAGTCCTGAACTGTTTATTTAAACCCAAAGAATGCTCGAATCACTGCAAAAACAGATCTAAAAATAAGTAAAATGTTCTTAAAGTTAGTGTATTTGTCCTTGATTTGAGCAGGTAAATAAGATTATTTGGCAATGGAATGAGTATTTTTTACCCCTAAAATAATATAATTAGACATCCTGCACTTGAAATAAGATGGAGATGACATGTTCCTATTTTAAGTGCAAAAATCTTATTCCATTGGCAGATCATCTTGTTTAGCTGCTCAAATCAAGGACAAATACACTCATTTTAAGAAAATTTTACTTATTTTAAGTTACGTTTTTGCAGTGTGAAGGCCACAGTGACCGACCCTATGGGCCAAAAAATAAAATGTGCTCTACAGAAGGCCCGTGCATGGGAACTGAACTTATCGTTGGGCTAAGAAAAATGTGAAAAACTCAGTACATCTAGCTGATGCTGATATTGCGAAGGTTGTTGCAAAGATTCAAGACTGTCCAGTAGACTCCACAAACGCAGAGGTATTTATTTAAAAAAAAGAAAACTATTTACAGCATTTACCCTGACCAAGTCATGGCCAGATACCAAGGAGATAAGCCACTACATTTCAAAAGACAACAAATTCTAAAATTAGATTAGCTGGACGTTCACTCATAAAACACGAGGACAGTTGTCGGCCTAAAACACACGAAGCTCAGACAACAGGATGCCTGGTATTTGTTTGTGCTATCACTCCAGTGAATTTCCTTTATTTACAGCAGCATCGCCAAACTGAGTTCAGCAGCTAAGTCAGCCAGTGTTTATAAAACAGGATGTGAGCGTGAGCAAAAAAAATTCCCTTCACTAAAAAGTTAGAAAAAAATACTTCTCCGAATCCAGATAGCCCAGTCTTTCAAGCACCGTATTTACTCAAGTGCAAACAGCTTTTTTTCGTCGCATCGTCTGGTTGCAAAGTCACTTACCGGGGAATTGTGGCTGCCCCGCGCATCCAAAGATCAGACAGGAGCAAGCGATGAGCAGGCCTGACGCTTTCATGTTGTGGTCTGAGTGCGGCCGATGCGTAACTCTAGACAGCCATAAGATGCCACTTTGGGAAGCGATGGAAGCCGGTCTGTAGCCGTGTCACAGCTGCAGCAGAATAAGTAAGCTAGTTATTAAAAGTGTGTCATCTTCAGACGCTCTGACTTTAATATTTATTTACTCCATGATGATTTGACTAGACACACCAACATCAAGCAAATAACACTTCTCAGGTTCTCACACAGAATATTATACGCTCTATAAATATGTGTTTTTATATTTAGGTGTAAAATCTATACCTACATGTGGTAATGTTTAGTTGATCCCTTCATAATGTTTCGTTTTGACAACAAGACTCGTGGTTTGTGGCTGAGTTTATTCTGTTTCCCACGATAATGTTTTACAGACAACATTGTCCTTATGTTCCCAAATCCCAAATCCACAGAACCTAGCATTTTCTCACAGACTATTCTTGGAATATCTTGGGATACACAGCAATAACACACACTTTGGGCTTTTAATGATGCATTGAATTGTTCTTTTCAATGGCCGAAAAAACATTGTTCACAGAACTCACAGCATTCAATTTCAATAATTAAAAAAAAAAAAGCAGAATTTCTTGCACATGTTTTCATGTATTTTACATCTTATCTAATTCACACTGTCAAAAATACAAATATTTACAGGTGCACACGATCAGAGTAAATCAGTACATCATAAAAAGGTTGATCTTTTTTTTTTTTTTTATAATTCAGCTGAAGAAATTAAACATGTATGCTATTGAGATGCATTACACACTTATTTATTTCAAGCATTTATATTTTTGTTGATAATTTAAATAAATGTCTGCGCTTTGAGAGCAAAGTGGAACCAAAATCAGATTCCTTGTTTGCTTGTTCAAACTTGACCATTAAAGCTCATTCTGGGTTTGAATTATTGTTTATATTGACAACTTTGGCTGACAGCAAATGAAAATTCAGATCAGAGATTTACAACATTACATAACTGGTTTTTAAAAAGAAATTTTAAAACAGGAATGTAAGAAAAATGTATCCATATATTATGAGTTTTGGTTTTTAGCTACTTTTCTTGGCAGAATTGATATTTTTTTTATTAGTTTCCTGTCAAAAGTCTTTCTTTTAAACATTACACTTAAATTTTCAACAGGTTTGAGGTCGTGGCCTTAAGGAGAGCATTTCGAGCTCAATGTTAGATTGCTTTATCTGTTCTAAAACTAGTTGAGTAATGTGTTCATGGTCTGTTTGGAGCAGCAAATTGTCTCCAGATTTCCAACCAAGTTCTTTCTTTCAGAAAGAACGTGGGAACCGCTGGGAGCTGCTGAAACACAGTGACTACCCACAACAACAACAAAAAAAAAAAACATTTTACATCACCATAGGCTGAAATGATGCTGATCACTAAAGGTGCGTCTGCTCCAAAACCTGCATCCTTGCTCTGTATTTAAATCTGCAGCTGCTTACATAGACAAATCAAAAGCCTTTGAGAGAACGGTTTTGAAACCTGATGAGGCAAAGATTTAGTTATTTGGACAGAATGACTGCAACTATCTTTGGAGAAGTAAAGATGTGATTTTCAGACCTAAGAACACTGCACTAATTGCCAAGCCCCAGAGGGGTAGCATCATACTGTGGGTCCGTTAAGGTACACTGATAAAAACTGATGGTCCAACAGCTCTATAATCCCAAATGCTTATTAAAACTGTTTTTGGACTAAACTTGGAAAGCAAGTTTACTGTAAGCTTCTCAAATGGCCCCAACATTGGCATTGTGGTTTGTGGACTTTGCTCATAAGCTTGATTGGCAGCTAGCTTGTTAACGGTAACTGGCTATGAGGGTGTATGTGTGCATTCATTTGAGTCCATGTGTATAATTTGTCAACCCTGTATGCAAATTAAATTAAATACAAGACTAAACTCAAACTTGTGTACCCATTTTTTTTTTTTTTTTTTTGTTAATTAATTAAAGCTGTATTTATCACATCAGTCCACCCTGGAAATATGCTGGATTTCCTTGGATAGAAAACAATCTGTCTGTCTGATTTGATTTAACTGACTTTGTGAAGTGCCCTGAGATGACATGACTTGTGAAGTGGTGCTGTATAAATAAACGTAATTTAAAGTGTTTTAAATTGCAATAAAAAAAAAAAAATGTTTAAATAACTAATTTAAAAAAAAAAAACAAATTAATATGAGATGTGGTTATGATAAGTGTGTGTGAAATGATTTGAACTCTAACGCAGCGAGGAGAAGCAAAAGGTACAGAGGCTGAATATTACCATCTGTTTTCATGTCCTAAAGGCCGAACAATAGTAAACAAAAAAAAAACACAAAATCATAAAGTAGATCATAAAGCCCAAAAACACAGTCTCGGGGGGAGAAACCACAGAACAGTTAGGTAAAGTTGAGCTTGAGGCCTTTCTGCACACAGTTGTGGCCACAACAGGGGCCCTTATAGGGTCCTGGCCTGCCAGGCTTTCATCCATAATTATCCACACCCTCCTCCTTTCTTCCCTGTGCTTATAGTCAAGGTCATTTTAATGGGATTGAGCTCCAGAGCAGCAAGAGGTTTAAGGGCCATAACAAAGCCGATTAACACCAAATGATTGGCTGGTCCCATCTATGCCTGGAAAACAAAACAAAAAATTCGAAATATAAATTACTTCCAGACAAAAATCATTTACCCAGGTCTGATGAAACGCCTCCTGACTCTGTGACTTTCTGAAGTGTTGCACACACACAAGCCTCTTTAATATCAGACTCTTGACACTAACAGTACAAATTCTTCATAATATGGTTAGATCACGGCATAATAACAGTAATATCTGCTCTGTTATGTACCATACCGTTAGACTTCTCCGCTTTGTGCCTAGCCCTCCTAAAACTCAGAGACAAAATCTGAGCAACACTTTCCAAACCCTGCGAGAAAGTGGAAACAGGACCTCGCGCCAGTTGGTTTAATGAGAAACAGGCATGTTGGAACTAAACGGCACTTCTGGGACTATTACAGCACTGATTTCTTTTACCGTTTCTCGGTTGCAGGATGCCAGTCCTAAAAGCGCCCAGGTCCGCCCAGGGGCAGGGATCCTGCCAGTCTGCAGGTGAAGTAGCAAAGCAGAGCTAAGACTGCCACCAGAAGAGATCCAAACAGCAGTGTAGACAGCAAAACATTAAGGCCCTCATCAGACATGGCTTCAGCGGTCCAAACTGGTGTCAACTATACAGGCTACAGGTTTCCAGCTCTTCGGTGAGTTACTGGAGATCACCTCAGGCTCCAACTGCCTGCAGATTGCTCTTCCAACCCATGGATTAGGATTTTCGTTATGATCCAAGTGGATGGGGACACCGATAAGGGCTTACCTTTATACAGCTCAATCAAAATGAGCGTGTCTGAACCCCCACCAAAGCCAGGATCTCTGGTTCAAACCCCCACGGCTGGCAGGACACAGAACCCTGGCCCCACACTTAAATGGGCAACTTGTTTTGCTCCTCACATCCAGTCTGTTACATGCGCAGAATAACTAAAAATACAACTGGATTTACCACACAAGATGAGGCTGGATTCCGTTTCCTCCAAACTCTTTAAAGGGTGCAGAGAGGGTGGGAATCATCAGCTAAATAAAATAAAACCCTCCCCTATGACTTTGATTTCCACAATCTTGCAGCATAAAAGTGCCCACAAAGCACGTTAGAAAAGCGCACAAAGGATAAAACTGCGATCAACTGTGTGCAGCAGTTGGCCAAAACCGGTTTAGAAACAAAATTCGGAACTGCTTATTTATCAGTCCTATAATAAACATAAGAGCGCAGAAAAAGACCACCATAAAGCACGCATTGATCGACTCTCCCATCTCTCCGGCAGCGTGGTATCTCCCAAAAAAAAAAAAAAAAAAAAAAAAGCCGGCAATGTGTTACAAAACAACAAAAAAAAGTTCATCACAGTTTTACTTACTACAGCGGTGCTCCCTGGGGAACAAATCTTACATCCAAACGCGCCAGCAGTCCATTCAGCTCTCTTCACCTTGACGGAAGAGTCCTTTGCGCTGCATTCATGCTCCTTTTTATAAGGCCGCACTTGTCCGGATCTCAGAATAGCGGTCAGTAACCCACGAGGAAGGAGAGAGAGAGAAAGAGAGAGAGAAAGGGCTCTGTGGAAATAACGAGCTGCTGCTGCCGTGGGAACATGGACCAAGAGCTCCGCCTGCCTGTGGATCCATGCGCTGCTTCCATGGCACTCACTGGACGCACTCCAGTCAAAAAGGCTAATATGGCGAAATCACCCAGACCTTCTCATGTTAAAATGGTCTGTGCATCTGGGTCTTTTAATATGCCAACCACGTCTGTTGCTGTTATTCCCCCTCTAGAGGGAAAATGAAGGCTTGTTCTGTTGGAATCTATTTTATCTATACTGAGATTAAATTAGATAGATATAGACTCTCATTACTAATTAGAGCTACATCTTGTAACTTGGTAAAGGGAGCTGAACATACGTGCATGGCAAGCTTTCCAGAGTTCTGTTAGTAAATAAAAAATAAACAAAAATTAACCATGGATCACTTTCCTTCCGCTTGCCAGGTATGCCCTATTTGAATAAAATACATGGGAATTTGTAACTGTAAAGTAACATAATGAAAAATTTACTACAGGTGCCATGGTGCCCTGCTAAATAGTTTTGGCAGGGCTCTATAGACGCCTATGGTAAATAACTATTTACCAGCAATCTGAAATAACGGTATTAGCAGGGAAATATAAAATCTAAATTTAAATGTGCCATAACATGACTCTATAAACTATTTCATTTAGCTGATATAGCTACATATGTTAATTTCCAAAAGAATTTAATTAATAAAAATTATGTCCGCTTGTTTTGTCAGGCCAAATGTCCCTCCTCAGTGAAAGGGTCGGGTACTGTAATGATATGGAGTCTACCTGGCTGACTTCACTTTGATTGGCTACAACCATATTTGGAAAACCAGTCAAAGGAGCCTCCACACCTCTTCCTCCCTCCGTCCACACCTTTCTCCTCTCCTCGCAAGTCGCAACACTCCATCACATATCCATTATCTTGGTTTTATGCCTAGTGGAAGTGTCTGTCTTGCAGAAAGAGACTGAGACAGCGAGAACATAAAGCAAAAAATTTAAACAACAAACAATGCAAATTGGAGAACAGTAGGAAAACTCAGCAGGGTGTGAAAAATAGATCTTGATGTCCACTAGTGACCTAAGCCTATAGCAGCATAACTACAGAGATAGCTCAGGGTAACATGAGCCACTCTAACTACAAGCTTTGTCAAAAAGAAAAATTTTAAGCCTAGTCTGAAAAGTAGACAGGGTGTCTGCCTCACAGACCGAAACTGGGAGTTGGTTCCACAGGAGAGGAGCCTGATAGCTAAAGGATCTGCCTCCCATTCTACTTTTAGAGACTCTAGGAACCACCAGCAGACCTGCAGTCTGAGAGCAAAGTGCTCTGTTAGGAACATACGGGGTAATCAGAGCTCTGATATATGATGGAGCTTGATTATTAATAGCTTTATAATAATAATAACTTGCACAATGTTTATAAAATGCAAAATATTTACTTTTAAAGTCCACTCTAAAAGTAAATATTCGTTTTTATTATTATTTTTATTATTATTTTTATTATTATTATCATCATCATCATCATCATCATCATCATCATCATCTTTATTTAACCAGGTTTTACTTGAGCAAATGACTCAAGTAAAACAATTGCACTTCTGCAACTTAAACATCATGGGATCTATCTGGGTCTTAAATACATTCTGTTCTAAGTTTAAGCTCCAATTGCAAACTGTTCCATGAAGCTGGAGCGGAAAAGCTAAACGCTTTCTTCCCCCTTTCTGTTCTTTATATGTGAGAAGTTAAGTTCTATTCTCGATTTAACAGGAAGCCAATGAAGGTAAGCTAAAATAGAAGAGATCTCTCTTTTTAATTTTCGTCAGAACGCTTGCTGCAGAGTTTTGGATCAGCTGAAGGCGTTGAACTGCATTTTGTGGACTTCCTGATGGTAAAGAATTACAGTATGCCATTTAGTAAACATTTGGTACAGCTATTTGGTGTAGCTATACCAAGACACTGGATAAAATCTACATGACTAACCTTACTCCTTGCGGCAGGAAATAAAAAGTGCTATTGGTCTAACAATTGGTCTGAATAGATAAACAAGAAAATATCACTGAACTCACTGGCAAGACACTGATTCCACGAGCATCAGACTCTGTTTGCTTTAGCCACCTTAAGATGTCACTGTAGCACTTATTTCTGTCACCACTCTATGTTACTCACTGATAGGTTTAGGTGGATCTTGGCTTCATGATGCAAAATTGATAGTTTTTTTGCATGTATATTTTTCAACCTGTTTATTCACATTTCAGAATAATTCACCACCATACCTCTCCAGTTAACCCACTTGTATCTTTGTAAAACCAGCGGTGTAGAGGTTTTTGTTTTTTTTCTTTGCACCCAGTCAATGTATTTCGATCACTATTAAACCTCCCTTATCTGATGTTCACTTAGCGCATTTAATGGACTGCTGAACTTGCGCGTCAATAGTTTTGGAGCAAAAGCAAGCCCTGAGAGGCGAATCAGGAGCTTTCACCCCAGCTTCTGTTTTTCTACTTCAAGGAAAGCTAGTTCTGTTATAAAAAGACCTCACCCACCCTGGACACCATCTGTTCTCCCCCTGCACTCTGGAAAAAGATACAGGGAAATCCAGCTTTGTTCTACAGGCAGTTCTCAGCGTTGCTATTTCTTTTATATTTGTCTCTAGATTTGTATTGCTGTACATTGTCTTTGGCTTTTATGATATTGTTGCATTTGTGTCTCAATGTCGACCAAAAGCTGCTGGACAATGTTTTTTCTTGCTATCAAACAATGACAATAAAGTTCTATTCTATTAATGTACCCAGCAGTAAAATTTCTTCACATTAGCCCCAGGCCAGGTAGTCTGCAGCTTGTGACTCCAGTGCCACAGATAAATTCTAGCTCACAAAAAAATGATGATGAAATAAGCAATGTGTAATGATTTAGGATGATATGAACCCGGTATTCAGCTAGACACTTGAGGTAAGCCTAAACAGGATTTATTGAAGGGATGATGGGTCAGCCAAGCTGACAAAAAAAAAAAAAAAAAAAAATCCACATAAAAGGTACAGAGCAGACATCCAAGGTAAAAACAAAAACTGGGGTAGACTCAAAAACAGATCAGACAACCAGATGCACAGGCAGATACAAAAAAAAAAAAGCAGGATGGTTCTTACCAGTGGATAGGTGAAATGAAACATGTGTGACGTTCTGGCAGGGAGCAGAGAACTGAGGCAGGTATAAATAGGCAGAGGAACAGGTGAGCAGAGTGAACAACTAATTAATCAGAACAGGTGGAAGTGATCAAGGACGGGGGAGTGACTGAGGGAGCTGACAGGACTAGTGGAAGGGAACAGAATCTAAAAAAGGTAAATAGAGAACCAGAACTACTACTAAGACAGGACTAAGAACAAAAATAACCACCAAGACTAAATAATATGCCAGGGTAAACTAAAATACACAAGCTATAACACAAATCAAACAAGACGGAACCCAAGACAGAAAGGTATACTGACTAATCAAATAAATATAAAACAAAACAAAACCCAGAATATGACACAATGATTGTAATTATGAAGGCTTTAGGCAGTGTTAATTTAAGCAGTTTTTTGTGTGAGTTTTTTTTAAATAAAATATTAAATATTTAGTAGGTTGCATTTAAACTCTAATTGACAGTCTTGCATGTGACCAGCCGGACTGACTTTGACTGGTATTTATCCAATTATAATAAATGGTCCAGTGAGAGGAAACATTGTTCTGATGGAAGAAAAAAAAGAATGCTGTTTGGAAATGTCTGCTTAATCACAACCAATATCATCATTGCAATATTTAAACAAGATATTATAACTTTTTTTTTTCCTAAAACTGTGCGTCACTCATTCAAGGCTGTTGTGTTTAATTTTGTTCCTGTGGCTGCAAACAGTGTGATTTATTCCAAATGGGCCACCTATACATCCAGTTCTCAGACCCTATGATGTGCCAAAAGAGGTCAGTTCAATTCAATTTTATTTATTTAGCGCCAGTTCATGAAACATGTCATCTCAAGGCACTTTCCAAAGTCAAATTCAATCATATTATACAGATTGGTCAAAAACATTTCCTAACTATTCACTATTGAATGTAAAAGCTCTGGTATAGGTGTAGGGACTGTACTGCTGCAAGAAGGACAGCCAGTTGCATTTGTTACTCCATCACTCACAAAGACAGAGTGCAGCCGTGCACAGATAGAAAAAGAAAGTTTGTCGATCGTTTTTGCGACGCAGCGGTTTGAACACAGCATCTTCGGAAAGAACAAAGTGAGGCTTGAAAATGGTCGCAGGCCCGTGATGACCAATCTTCAAAGAAAGCAATCCTGGGCAGTCCCAAGCACTTACAAAGGACTGGGTTAAAACTACTGAAGCAGTTTCTGGAGGTCATCTACAAGCCTGGTCCTTAGATGCACATCAGTGACAAAAGACTTATCCTGCCAACTTCACAAACAGAGCCGAACATGTCTGCCCGTCTGATCTGAAATCAAACAGGCAGAATTATTAGATGTAAGAATTTGAAGAAGCGTAGCCGGACCACAATGTCACAGATAAGAGATGTCACAAGATCCAGCTCTGCAAACTCTTCTGCAAATAACAACTCCAGGATGGCCATGTGACAGAAAAGATGTGCCAGTATGCATATGGGACCAGAGATGTGATGCACTCATCAGGACATGCTGTAAAAATATGCAATAAAGACCAAGAGGACCAGACAGCACAAGTCACAGTTGACTCATTCATGACTTCAACGTCCCAAAACTGCTTTAATGGATGACTTATTGAGTGCCACAATTCCAATGGCAGATTATTTCAAGTGATGTGTTTGTGGTAACCTGAAAGCACTCTACATGGTTTTTGCTAATATATATTCAGACTTTATTGAAGTGGAGGATCAAACATCATCCACCTTCATCGACCATATGAAGCAAGTCTTTGCCACACATGGAGTTTCTGTCGTGCTAATGTAAATAATGAACTGAATTATGCATCTGCAGAATTTGAACTATTTACATGTGGGTGGGGTTTCAGCAACTCACATCCAGTCCACATGATTACAAGTGCAATGGCAAGCAGGTTCACTCCCAACATGGATAGCCCCCCTGCTCAAAGACTGAAGTCAAGATTGGTTGCACAATTCTAGTGTCACATTAAATAATGACAAGACAGTAATAATGTTTGTTACAAGCAGATGGAAAGTTAGAAATGATCTATTTATTAATATACTGTAAATGGGGAGAAATTTAAAAACTGTCAATGAATTTTCCTATTTAGGTGTAACTTTGGATCCAATTTGGACTTTTAAACACCATGTTAAAAAGCTTAGAAATTTGCTAAAGCAGACTTGCATAGCAGACTTAAGGTATATACATGGGCGTCTTACTATTGAGGCATCACATTTGTACCAAAACTCAATGATTTTATTGCATTCCCTATATGTGTAACTAGCCGGTCGCAAGCATGCAAAACAGTCTAAAAGCCTAAAGATTCATGATAGCAGGTCAGTATTATCTTTGTCACATATTTTTCAGATGGGATTTTTTTTAAATGACAAAAAAGTGACAATTCCTGCAAACATTTTCTTGCCTTTTAAAGTTCTTGATGGTATTGCTGCTCCACCTCTACAGAAAGTTTGTCGCGCTGAGATCAGATGCAACAACTAGAGCTACTAGGGCGAGGTGAGTGCAACGTACCATAGTGTGGGACTAATTTATGATGAATGTCTGTGAGTAAAATGACGGTTTTACTAACTGCGTACATTTGCAGGTTGAATGGTTTTAGTGATGACATGGAGAGATGTGAATCATGATTAATTAAATATGTGTAGAACGTAAAGATATGTAAGGTTTTTACACTGGTTTATCATCAATTCACAATCTCTGTTTTATTATATATCTAATTAACATCAACCTGTGTAGGGACTACTGGTGGAAATTAGCATATTTGCTATACCCTGGCACGATGCATCTTTCCTTTGAAAAGGTCAGTGAAATGTTGTGTATTGTCTGTGTCAATAAAAAGGTCAACATCATCATCATCATCATCATCATCATCATCATCATCATCATCATCATCATCATCATCATCATCATTAATATTAATAAGAAGAACAAGATCCCTGCTTTGTGCTCTTGCAACATACTTTCCAGAAGTGCGCTGAAACCTCTAATACCAAGTGAAAGAAATGGGATAGAAAAGGAAGAAATATTTTGGTCAGGAATTCACAAGGCTCTAAAAGAGGTGTTTAAGGTTCATATTAATAATGATTATGTAAGCATATATTTAGGTCTGATTGCGACTCTGAATGGAGGAGGGGATATAAAGCTGCTCCAGTCTCTACTAGCAGCCAGTAAAAAATAAATGACAAGAAAATGGTTACCCCACCCACCACCCCAAAACAAAAAAAATAGAAGATTGGTTTAGCATTGTTTTAGATGTATTTAAATTGGTAAAGTTGGCATTATCTGTTTGTATTTCTTGGATCCTAACTATCTTAAGGCACTGTATTGACCTTCTGAAATTGGAAAATAAGATGGCTAGATATTTGTTTTTCTTACTTTTCTTCTTACCGTGAATAGCACACTGTCTATTTCCCATGCATTGTTTACATTACATCTATCTATCTATCTATCTATCTATCTATCTATCTATCTATCTATCTATCTATCTATCTATCTATCTATCTATCTATCTATCTATCTATCTATCTATCTATCTATCTATCTATCTGAACATGTAAAATGTACCCAGTTAAAGCACATTGTCGTTTTTTTTGTATGGACTTTTAAAAAACATGTCAAATCAAGAAAAGGACCTGATGTTGTGCATCAAAACAGATCATAATGTTTTTCATTCTTTACAATAAAAAGTGAATGGGGGGGGGGGGAAGAGGAAGCAGTATCAGTACACATCAGCAAAAGCACTACCAAACATTGCACATGGCCAGCCAGTGACAGTCAAAGCACAGCTTCAACCAGTTAGGTGTGTGGACAGTCATAACACGGGTGCTCTGCTGGACTCACTGCGTGTTTAAAAGAGTATCAGACATAAAGGACTCACACAAGGAGTTTAAAGTTTATCGTAACCATTTAAAGTTTCAGTTCATTTATGCATTGTATGTTCAGTAAAGCATGTCGTTTTGTTGTTGGAAATAATAAGGTGGTTAATTATACTATCAGTTATGCTGATGGAAATCTGCTAACGTTTAAACTCATATACGAATTAAGCTGCTCCAGTGTTTAGTAATTGTTTGTCATGCCGTGATAATAAGCTTTGTTTCAACTCATATTAGGCACTGTATCTTAGTTATATAAGAGCTCAGGCTTTTAAAGTTAATAAAGATGTGATGAAGCTGCCTGGTTTAAATGTGCACCTCCTGGTGGATTGTGGGGAAGTTGCAATAACGATGGCGGAGCTGCAGCCACATGTGAGAGTTCTCCTTACATACACAGAGCCTGAAAAAAATGTGTAAATGCAAACATCTAATTTCAATATGGTCGGTTATTTATTTATTTATATTCAATGCTTATTCATTAACCTATAATTGTTCTACATTTGTGTTTCGTCCTCTTCTGTAGAGTTGTATTAGTATACAGAGTTAAAATTCCTCATATGTGTACACATATAATGCTTATTCTGCTTCTCATCCTGATTATTATTTTAATTATACTACTATTGCTGCTGCTGCTGTTGTTGTTATTGTTGTTATTTTCAGTGTGTGGATCTGTGAGCTGCTATCATTTTACTACTGTCACACCAGGAATTTCCCAACTGATGAACAAATAAAGGATTATTCTTTTCAATTTTCCATAAATATGGAAATTTCCCAACTGGGGCTATATTACTATTTACTGTTTACTTTCTAGCGCAAATAAAGGTGTCATATTGCAGTGGTTCCTTTCTAATTAAAATAGAGGCAAGGCAAGTTTATTTATATAGCACTTTTCAGTAACAAGACCATTGAAAGTGGTGTACAATAACATAAAAAAATTAGAGGGAGATACTACATAAGAAAGGAAAAACATTACAGTAATAAAGGAATAAGTTCAGTAAATCTTTGAACAAACATACAATATACATAAAATCGCAGTACTTAATTGTTTCTATTCATAATAAGAAATAAGCTAGGCATATCCGTGGTAAAGTAATTTTGTCCAACTTTTCTAAAGCTACGACTAGAATAACTTCTTTTGCTTCATGGAACTGCTTGATTACCTACTGAACATGTTGAGAATTAAAAATATGGAATTCATGCCCTAAATAATTAGATAAAAAAAAGAGTAGATGCACCACTTATCTCTATTTATTTACTGGATTGCTGATTCGCCGTTGGTAGTACACGTCGCTGTGAAGCCACCAGCCGCCATATTGGTACTCCCTATTTTCCTCCAGTAACTAGGGGATACGTGCTCTACAGCATCGAACTAAGATGATTTTCTCATGTTCAGGGGGGCTTAAGACTTTTAAAAATGTCAAATGCCATATACTTTTATGCTGTGTCTGTGCATGACCCTTTAAATCTGACACAGATTTACAATAGAGCTAAATTAATCAACCGATTCAAACACTCCACAGAGCTTCAGTTTCTACATAAGAAAAAAAACAACTCAAGTGTACATGTATATCTATACATTACATACACAGCGTGTGTATGTACACACAAATTTCTGCATAATAATAATAATAATAATAAAAGTAACAGTAAATAAATGACCAAAAACATCTTCAATGATGCAACGATATACAGAGTTGCGGTTCTAGTTCAGAATTTGCATATACTATACATACAATAAGTATGTATGCACATACTTGCACCCATTGTTTCATCCGTGCAGCATCACTGTGTGGAAATCTGCAATCAACCAAATCAATATACATGCGTGTGTGTGTGTGTATATATATATATATATATATTCCCATAGCCTTAAAACTGCTTCTTGTTGCAGTCAAATGCTATGGGATTCTGTGAGAGTAGGGAGTAGCAAGATGGCGGCCAGTGACTTCAGTTTTTCGAGCCAATCAGCAATCCAGTAAATAAACAGAGATCAATGAGCTGGCACAGCATGCCTGGACACCGACATGGAGCTGACATTCATCACGCCGCCTCAGCGACGGGGGAGTGACGTCCACACGCGTCATCATTTCCGGGGCGTAGCGGGTCCGGGCGACGCGAGGCAGCAGCGGGGGTGGGAACCATCTTGACAGTGAAGCGCCGTGTCTTTGGTTATTGCAGCCGAAGCTCCCTCCCTCACCGTCCCCCCGGTCAGAGAGTCGCGGCTGTGGCGGCGGACAGAGTCACAGCAGGGTAAGAACGTGGAGGAGATAATCTTTTAGGGCGTAATTAAGTCGTTATTTTAGATTGATACGTCTTTTGTGAGCTGCGCGTCTGCGCGTAAACCGGTGCGGCCACGGGGCTGTACGACGTGGTGCGGAGAACATGTCATGTGGATATTGTTTTTAAAGAAACTTTTGGAGAGACAAATATTGAAATATATGGGAAGCTGCATAAAGATTGTTGCTGTTATGTTTATTGTTTTTTTTTCTTATCTCTCCTATAATTTATTGTCCTTATAAATAATACTTTGTTTTGTTTTTTATTGACCTCAGTTCTAAAATCTGCATTTGTTATTGATTTTCATTCCCTTTTGTAATAATGCCCCCCCCCCCCCGGTTGTTGGGTCCAAGCCTTCAGGGGCTTGTGGTCACATATTCCCAGCGCTATGTTAAGTGACTCATGCAGGCAGCCAGCATCATATTTACACATCGACCACTTAGTGCGCTCAGTTATTGTCAGTGACCCATTTAGTGACACTTTATCCTCCAGGCCCCCAGCTGCAATCAAAACAGCGTTTCAAGCAAAATATGCAACACAGCTGCCAGTGTTTGTTTTATTTTGTGTTGTTATGGCTGAGCTGCAGAGATAACATTTGCTCCGATCATCCAAATGACCTAAAGTGGATCCGGTCAGGCAACAGAAAGGATGTCACTAATCATAAATGCCCTATAGATACTTGTCATCTAGGGTTAGGATTTCAATGAGCTGTGTTTATATATATATATATATATATATATATATATATATATATATATATATATATATATATATATATATATAATCTATAATCACACTACTTCAATGGATACAATGTCTTCCCGGTGGCACACGAAACCAAAAAAGGATCTTTGAAAGATCCTGTGGGTCAGTTCCTTGAGGAAATACAGATTGCTTCACTTTAGTTTGACCGAGGAGTGTCCTTTCACGTTTTTTTTGTGTCACCGCTAGTTCCGCTTTCCCGTCTTTTTCTAATTTATTGAAGCAGAACGTCAAAACCTAAAGGTTAAACCCATAAACGGCTGTCCAGATACAGGGCCTGAGAGGATGCAGCTGCAGGGGGGGGACTTCAGAAGACATCGGGTCAGCGTTTGCGGAGACTTATGTTCGGCTGATTTACTGGTTTTATAACGTCACCCAACCTTGGATGTTGCTTTACTCCAGGGAGCTTGATTTACTGCGTGGCTATTCATTACCTAGGTGTGATTGGGAATGTGCTGCAGCCTGCCTCAACAACAGCTAGAGCAAATAATCTCCTGTTATCTGTCTCTGCCCGTGCCTCTCTTTAATCCTCACCTTATGTTGATAAAAATCTTTGCCAGCAGGGTATTTGATTATATTTAGGCAGCAACTTTCTTTTTTTTTAACAGTTTAAATGCGTTTAGTATGGAAAATCAGATTTTTGTGGCTTGTTTATCCTAAAACTCTTGACTGCTTGCAGCCGATACACGGCGGGGTGGCGAAATGAAACTCGGCCGGTTGACATTTGATCCCGGGGCGTACGTCAGAGCACCTGAAACGTATACAGAACGGTGACTCAAGAGAACTCTGACAGGCCAGGAATCTGGAGAATTTCAGAACTGCAGCCCAGATATTATAAACCCGTCGAGGGAAAATGTGCAGGCGCTTTATTTTCCTCAATGCAGCCGTGCTTTTGAATCACTGAAAATAAAACCCAAAGTGTTATGATTCTGGTAAAGTCTTTCAGCTTAGTCAAGCAATCCCGCTGTAGAGCAGCATAAAGCCGATTTCCTGGGAAAGTGGGTTTTAATATTTTTTAACGCCGCACTATCGGGGTGTTTTTGTTTTCCTTCTTCTTTTCTTTTTTTTTGTTTCCAGAGGAAACGTCTTGCCGCTGTGACAGAAAGTCTTGTCTTATCTGTGGCCTTCAGACTGAAACACAGGGAATGCCGATGATAAAGCCTTAGAGGTGGGAGGGTTTGCATATATGGAGGTCGACTAGCACACCGTGCAAATGGTACAGGGTCAGACTTTGCATAAAAACAAAACCCAGAGCAACAGACTTATACCTTTTCCACCAACTTACATTATAGAGCTGTAGTGTTTGCAGCCAGTGTACTCCCAGACGGCGGGCCGTAGAACTGGAGCTAACAGAGGAAGCGCAGACGTCCATACTTCGTAAACATTTCCACATTTTTGTCTCAACCACAAACTCAAATGTGATTTGTTGGGATTTTATTTTGTAGGCCGACATAAAGTAAGGCTTTGCTAATAAAAGCCTGAAAAGAGTGCTACTTCTTTATACTCAGCCTCCACAAGTCAGTTCTTTGTAGAACCAATTCAATCTTTGGAGGTGAAGGTCTCTACCAGCTGTGCACATCTGCAGACTGATTTTTTTCCATAGTTAGCAAAATATCTTTTTTTTCCGGGCAGATTGGATGGAGAGCATCTATGAACATGAGTTTTAAAGTCTTATCACAGATTAAATTTAGGTCTTCACTAATAATATACTTTGACTGAAACAATTCCAGGACAGCGCTTGCTTTGGTTATCTCATACCACCTTCTTCTTCTTCTTAACTCTGACCAGCTCCTCCATCCCCGGTGAGGAAAAGCATCTGCACAGCACGGTGACATCACATGTACTTGCTGTGGCAATGGTGCGTTCAGGCTCATGTGCTGCGTTAGTTTTCCTCCTCACATAGAGCGCATTCAAACTTGGATGGAGTTTAACTTCCTGTACTTGGAAGGAAATACAACCAGGGTGTTAGTTTTTTGGGGGAGAATGAGTTGCTAACAGGGTGTAGCAGTGTAATTAGCCCTTTCAATTCTTTTAGTTGTGCTGTCGGGAATATTGGGGTGTTTTTGACAAAAAGGTCAGTGCGGTAGTCCAATCTAGCTTCTTCCATCAGAGGTCGATCTGTAAAATCAAACCCTCTCTACGCCACAGTGCCCTTGAAAGGGTTATTTAGTCTTTAATTACTTCTAGACCGAACTACTGCAGCTCTTTCTATACTTCTTTGTCGTCTGCAGATGATCCAAAATGCAGATGCTTGCCTGCGGACAGGTGCTATAAAAATTGCAGGAAAAAAGTATTTTAGCATTTGTTTTCTCATAAAATGTGTCGGACGTTAGATTTTTTTTTAAGCATTCCCATTCCATTTTGTGTTAATTTGAGGTTATTTTTTGGTGTAAATCTAAATTCCTATTTCTTATTAGCGATGGAACCCGCCAGATGAGTGTGTATGTACGGTTTTAAACCTTTGGCTTCCATGTGACTTCACGCTGGTCCCTGATTGGGTACTTGGGACGCATCTCTCTGTGCCCGTGGCCAATCAGAGCTTTCTGTGTCATTCTTCATCCGTTCAGATTAATTCCTGATTCGTGCCGATCAAAGTCACACCGCTGGCAACTTAGACGGCCAGATGCGAACGTCCCCAACGCACGTGATGCTAACGGAAAAGTCAGACCACGACAATGAAAATTAGGAGACAATGGCAGCAGTGCAGGGAAATTTCTGTCATTTATTGACAAACGAATAGTTTTATGAAGCTTTTGCAGGCTGAAAAAAAAGCGGGTCAGCCGAAAGGAATTTGGACCGAGCGGACATAAAAACTCCAACAGCATTTACTTGCATTTGCTTTAGGTGTAGTATGTTATTGCTTATTTTATGTTTTATTATTTATTTTGCCCCATGGACCTGTACAGTCCTTTGGTCACTTAGGGGTGTGTAAAGTGCTCTGTAAATAAAGCTTGACTGAAAGCGCTTTGCAAATAGGCCAGAAGGTTCCACTTTGGTCTCGTCTGATCTGGCTTTGCTTTGCTCTTGCTTCTCTGATTAATGTTCCCCTTTCTTTCCATACTCGTGAGAGTTTTATACTTAAAAGAAAAAGAAATCAAAGACCTTGTATCCCTTTGCTTCCAAGTTACACGCATACAAATCCCAAAAGACTGAAGTAATGTCAAAAAAAAAAAAGTTCAGTGGGTATGAAGACCTCTGCAAGGCAGTGCTCTTTAGACACTTTATTACTTTTCTAGTGTTTTTTTTCTTCTTCATATAGTTTGACAAGAGTGTTAACTTTACGTTTTTTTATAGAAGGGGAAGTATCTGCTTTTCTGATGTAGCCGTGGTTTCTTTATGTGTCTCACTGAGGTTGTGAGTGAGTTCTTGGTAAGAGAGGATTGCAGAAGTTTCAACGGAAGCATGTTCTTTCACAGTTGTCAAGTGGGCTGCCACATAATGTAGGGCTCAGGTTTGCTCTTGTCCGTGACATTTAGTGATTAATTACTCATCACATGCGGTCTAAAGCCACAGTTAAGCTAGATTCTTAGTTCAGTGGCTCCCCATGTCGGTTAAGTGAGCTGCAGAGCTTGTAAATGACCAATTCATGCCGTACACACCCATGAATTATGATGTTCTCGCTTGTTTTGCGCTCTTTTTGCTGTCTTTTTCTGGTTCGTTTTCCTCCGAAAATGAGCTGTCAACCCGTGTCCCCCGAAGCACATGCAGCACTCCGTCTCAAACACACACACACACAAAGTTATTCTTGGAGGAATGCCCTAACGCCGCAAATAATAGTCCGGTTCGCAGGATCAGTGACGAATTACTGACGCATGTTTGAGGTTTACTGCCTCACCTAAAGGTTGCGGCCTTGTGTGCCGGCAGCTTTTTCTACGGGAGACACCGTGGGACAGCATGGTGGTGTTGCTACAAAACCTCTGAGAACTGACTTTGACTACAGGCTTTGTGTTTGGGACCCAAATGGCTCAGATATAATACTTGGTGCTTATCCACAATAATTCCTAGGTAGGTGCTGACAGACGTTATTAGATGCAATACAATAACAACCACAATAGTAAGGGCATAGCTTTTAGGTTTTGATGTTTATCACCTGATTTGAGGCTCATCTAGAACTCCATTCAGCGTTCTTTACTGTTATTTGTAAAGACGTGTGTAAAAAAATAAAAAATTATACCTTATCTGACTGCAATAGCGTAATTTCTGACTGAAAAAAATTTAAATAAAAATTTCTTTTTGTATAAGTATATTTACTCATTGAATGAAAAAAACAACATATTGACACCACTAACAATTCCTCTTTAATAAATGCAGCTGGATTGTTTTGGGAATACTGGATATACTATAGGAATAGAAATTTAAAATAATAATAAAAAAACTTGTTTTCCTGCGAAATAAATCTGATTGGACACAGAGGAACATTTCCATTAGCCAAGAAAACATGTCTTTCAACTAAGGGATGTGTGACTACGTGTCAGCAAATAGTTGGACCCATGTTTATCATGGCACCACATGATGTGAGTAGGGTGGTAAAGAGGCATTGTGAAATCTTCAAATCTTGGGAGACATACCAGAAAAAAAAGCCTTTTGTGTCCAATTATTAGAGATGTGAAGTTAAAATGCTACTGGAACTTACCCAGGAACCTAGTGCTTTAGTCAGATGAGACCATAACAGCTTAGAACAGGGGTGTCAATCTCATTTTGGTTTAGGAGCCGCATACAGCTTAATCTGATCTCAAGAGGGCCACACGAGTAAACTCATTGCAAGATTAAATAGAACTAATAAAAGTGGACTTGTTGATTTTTATATTAAATTAATTTCACTTTTACACAATATATTATGAATAACCTCAGCGTTTTTAAGAAAAGTATTTGCAATTTCAACAATACTTTTACTCAGTTAAACATTTACTTGTGCATTATGCATAAGAACTGATCACAGTGATTGTACAATGTTGAAAAACATTTTTTTCACATTTTTTGGAACTTTAAAAAAATACATCAAACAGATAAAAATTAATAAATGATTTAAAATCAATTTTACATATCTGAAGCTCAGTGCTACCATCTGCTGATTAAAACACAGCGCCCCTCGTGGACAATATAGGAACTGCATATTTTCAATTAAACGAAGTACATGTTTTTTTCAATAATTGTTTTATCATTCTCTTCCTTTTATCTCCTCTTTCTTTCACCTTTTCTTTTTTTTTCTTGTTCTTCCTTTTCTCTCCTACTTTCCCATTGTAGTGTCCATATCATTTGAGATATTCCCTGCATGAATCATAATAAAACTATTCACATTCATAAATCAAGCGGAGCACTATGGCAAAATGCATTTAGCCACCGGACCGGACTAAATTGTTTGGCGGGCCGGAACCGGCCCCCGGGCCGAATGTTTGACACCCCTGGCTTAGAACAACAAACAATCTGAGTGGATTTGTAATGAAACACAGGAGGAATTTCTGGGAAACAAAGTTAAGTATGGTGGTGGATCTGTGATGCCGTGGGTTTGTTGATCTTCCATTTTTTTCTTGGATTCGTGTTTAATTCTATTGCATCACAACCTCTTTGAAAGGACAGGACATCTTAAATAGAAACCTGCTGAGCTGCGTGGAAACAGAAAAGGGTTTGTCGCTATTTGGTCGTAAAGCTCCAGGATATTTAACATCGAAATGGTTGGCCCAGCAAAAAAGCAAGCAAGCAGGGCAATGGTACTGAAATATCTTTCCAGAGGATGGCCATAAATGTTCACACTGTCATACATTTAGGGACGCTGAGGTAATGCTTCCTGTATGCAAATCTTTACGACATTTCCTTAAAAGTGCCTGATATTAGTCACCGAATAACACGAACAGAGAAAGGGAAGCTGTGTTTTCACTAAGAACTGATTAGGCCCAGGGCTTTCACCCTGTGTGGCAACACCACGTTGCTGCGCTTCTGCACGGACCTCAATTCCAGGAAAGGGTTCCAAAACAGTGAATATGGGCTCAGGAATGTGTTTTTGTGACAAAAGCATAGTCTGTGCCAATGCTCTTTGTTGCTCAGCCTGCACAAGAGCAGCACAGGGCACAAAATTAAGTCACAGATGTTTTAGGCGTGTATAATATCTTGTCAAGAAAAACAAAAATGTTCTGACTGCTCAGCAAGCACTCTGTTTAGTTTCAGTGGAACCTGTAAATTATAGGGCAAACAGTGATGGAGCAAATGAGGAACGCGAGATAAAAAAAAAAGGTAAAGTTAGAGGTAACATGAAACCCTTTATATAACTGAAAATGTCAGACAAATATAGCTGTTCTCCTTCTTGTCACCCACTCTCCTTATCTCTCTCCATCTCTCAACACGTTTCAGTCCTCTGCCCTTGAATATCTTCATTGTTTGCCTTTGCTGATCAGCTCTGGCTCATTTAAAAGGTAATAAACGCACCTGCACAGGGAGAGTTTGGTAGAAGACAACTTGCCCTGTTATTATTATTCCTTGAGTAGTTATCGGAGGCAAACAGGCTGGGGTTATTTAGGAACATCTTGTGTGAGAGAAGCAAGCTTTAACTGGAATCTGCGCTCCTTATTTGACGGGAATCGTTTGCAGTGGGAATCTAATTTTTCCCTGGTGGCGTGTTTATATGCAACAAGTTGGAAGTGAGTTAAAACACGCGTTCGAGAATAGATTACAGTCTAGCTGTGTTTACAAAAAAGATCTAATCGGTTTTATCCCAGAATGCATGCGCTATCGTTGGTTTGTTTTATGTTTGACGGATTAACATTGGCACATGCAAGCCGGAGGAGGAGAGTTCGGGTTGTGCTGATGTTGAGCAGGTTTACATTTAGACAAATTTCTCAGGTCTAGCCAAGCTCTGCTTTGTTTTACTAACTGGGCTGGAATGACTTGTGTGATGCTGCCTGGAGGCTAGTCACCAACGTCTTCACAGCACTGACAGACATGTGTGAGTCTCTTTATTTTCTCATATAGATTGTGTAAACTACACGGGTACATCTCAGTAAAATAAGTACTGAAAACATAAGGAATTTAAGCAACTCAATTAAGAATGGGACACGCATTTAGATTAATTGCACAAATTGATATCTAATATATTTTCTTCATGGGTTACAGCTAATGAAAGTTCAAAGTTAAGCTTCTCAGAAAAATGGGATTACAACAGATCAATAAAAGAAAAGGTGCCACCTGAAGAAGTATGTCCATGTACTGCCCTGTATATACATTTAATGCTTGGTCATGGATTCTTTTCCATGATTTATTCACTATATCAATGCAGTGGGGCAGGGAGGTGATCATCCTGTGGTTCTGCTTTACTCCTAAAACCCTGAAACTTTGATTTAAAAATTAAATTCAAAATTAACTTTAATCTAAAAAGGGGACTTTGGACAATTGTGAACACTGCAGCAGTTTTAGCTCAGGACCTGAATGTCTGTGTTTGGTGGCTACAGAATCACTGACTCCAGCCGTATTCCTTGTTCAGTAAATCACCTGAAAACTCCCAAAAGGGGTTATTTCGGCTGCCTGCGCACCTCCTTTCTACCAACCTTTTTCTTTCCAATTAACTTTTCGTTAATACCAGATTTTTAGCAACAACATTTGTTAGCCTTCCCTCACTCTGGAGGTGTTTCACCGATTGCTTGCTTCCCTGTGATTGTGTGTTGGCCATAAAATGAGACGTTGCTGTTCGCGAAGGTGCTGGAAAGCATCTCCCTCACTAAGGTGAAGCACATCCTTAGATTGACTAACAGGAAGTTTGTTTTGTTGTTGTAATACTTTAATTTTGTACTATGATTGGATTGGATTGGATTATTTTGTAGACCACAAACCTCTCTCTTTGAGGTCATTTACCTGGATGCAAGAGTAATGGAGCACACACATGAAGACAGCTTAATGATTCCACCTGGAGGGTATTCCCTAAGCATCCGCCTCATTGAGGCGAATAATTGGGCTAAAGATCTGCAAATGCACTGTTCAGGTGACACCTCCCTGTGGAGAAATCCTATTGTATTGGTGGTCAAGAAAGATGGAAGCGTCCGATTCTGTATTGTCTTTAGAAAGGTAAACCTACAATCTCAATTTGATACTTATCTACTACCCAGGCTGGATGATCTACTTGAACATGCGGGCCACGCCAAGTTGCTAACCTCTTTAGAGCTTTGCAAAGGGTATTGGCAGGTGCCATTGTCAAACGCTGCAAACCTCTAACTGCTTTTAGGACATCCCAGGGCCTCTGGCAATTTAGAAAGATGCCTTTTGGTCTTGACTGTGTGCCTGCCACCTTCCAAAGGCTGATGGCTGTTGGCAAGTATAGACAACTATGCAGCTGCCTACCTTGATGACATACTTATTCACAGTTCTTCTTGGGTGGAACGTCTCACCCACTTAGAAGCAGTAGTTGGGGAAATTAAGGAAAGAGGATGGACAATAAGCCCAGATAAATGCACGGTTGCAATGCAAGAGCTTGAGTGCTTGGGTTCTATTACTGGAAGTGGTTAATTAATTAAGGATTAATCAAGGACAAAGTGGAACACATGTAGGCAGGAAAAATCTTTCCTTGGCCTAGTGAGCCGGTATTGTTGCTTTAATCCAAACTTCTCAGAGAGAGGCTTCACCTTTGTCAGATCTTACCACACAACAAAAATAAAACTGGCGTGGTGAGAAGAGCAAGAAAAACCATTCAAAGACCTGAAAGAGGCCTTATTATGTAATGAACTAGGTGCTTCAGAGTGCCAACTTTGTCTTGCCTTTCACTGTTCAAACCGATGCTTCTTGTCATATGATGGACGGAATAATTTCAGAGGGAGAGGGAGACGACCAGAAACCAGTTGCATTTATTAGCAGGAAACTGTTTCCAAAGGAGAGGCAGTATTCAGTGGTAGATTTGAAGTGTTTGGCTGTGAAGTGGGCCATTGACACTGAAATATTACCTGCTTGGAAGGAAGTTCAGCTTGGAAAGGCACCATAAGCTGCAGTGGTTGGAGAAGATGAAAGATGCAAAAAGCCAAATAACACGCTAGTTCCTGTCTCTTCAACCATACCGGTTCGCCAGCCAAAAGTGACCAGGCAGCCAAAACAAAGTGGTTGACTTTTTGTCTCGCAATGTTGGCGGCGAGCCTGGCGAAGTAAGGGAGGCATGTGAGGGTGCTGGAAAAGCATTTTAATCACCAAGGAAGCACACGCTTACATTGACTAACGGGAAGTTTTTGTTTGTGTAATGCTTTTATTTTGAAGACTTCTAACCTCTCTTTGAGGTCAATTACATAATTAAAAGTAAATACACCTTAAAAAAAAAGCATTTACTGAAGACAACATGGACAACGACTCATTTCCATAATATAAACTCATCTCTTATGCAACACTTAGGCAATACTTGAAGCTGAGTACCCAATGTCCTTTTGCTGGCAAAATGTCACTGCTTTGATCACCCTTGTAATGGAAAGAATTTGCCATTAGAGGCAAAGAGGCCCTGTGATGTCCCATTATAAAAATCAAACAGGGGAAAGAGGTAATGATTTAAAAAAGTGATGAACATATTACTAACAGTAATGCCTGTTATAAGATGTTTGGTATGTCCTGTTTGACCAGCTGGATGCTCCCACAAAGAACATAAAAGCCCTAATGTTCCAGCAGCATAGCCAAGTTTGCATTTTTCAGAGAGATGTTTAAGGTTTCTGACCCCCACTGTTGTCCACAAAACTTCAGTGCCAACACTTTTAAATAGCAAGCAGGGAAAGTGGGGTTCTCGCCGGCACATTTCACAGTAACGGGCCGTTACGCTGTCCGTTGTCAAAATGACTCTGTAGTTAGGCCGTCACGCTGAATTTCAATCAGCCTAACGGCTCTTTGGCCGACATTGGGGCTCCCTTTCCGCGGGGTTCCCCCCCCACTGACCCATTCACATCTGCCCAAATTGTCGCACTTTCTCCAACAGCAGCACGCAGACACTACCGTCTCCTCCCAGTAGCCGCACACCTGACTCCAAACACGAGCCGCTACTGGAAGTTTTAAAGTCTGCCGACATGGAGAACAGCCAGAAGGAAACTTGGAACCCTCTTAGCAGACAACATAAACGCAAAAGCTTTGTTTGGAGGAACTTTCGTTGGAAGACAGAGAAGAAAAACGAATTGCTGAACAGTGCCTTGTGCTAAGCTAACATTATGACACGGAAGTTTGAGAGCAACATAAAAAGCTCTTTAAAGCTCTTGAATCGGCATTAGCATAGCTGTAAACCTTCCAGACAACGTAAGCTAGCCTTTATTAGCTCAACGGACAGCCCAATGACGGGTCAAGGTCCTTTCTATTACTATCTCTGTAGTGATAGCTCTACTGATCATAGGTAATAGGATGGGCACAAACAGCGAGGATGAGTTTATCCTCCATGGTCGACCTCCCGGCTTCATCGCGGCAGGTCGACAGTGTCGGAAAATACGCCACTACTTCACATAGCGGAGTCTCTGTGATTGGTAGATGCACCGCATCCAGTTGCAAAAGTTCAGATTTTCCAACTCTAGCGTCTGCTGCTTTGGACACTCGGGTGCTTAAAATCCCAAAACGTCCTAGATGCGGGTCCACCACAAAATTTGCACATAACCAGACGCCCCTGACTCTCAAATCGCCTTCGGTCCCGAACGCAGCGTGAGTCTTTCTCTGTTTAGAGACGAACCAAATGAGACCAAAAAAGCCTGACCCCAAATTAACTTTGAACTAGCTCAGGCAAGGACTTGATCTGCAGTAATATAAATGTGTAACTGAGTTAATCATGATTACCTCTGGAGGAGGCTGAGACCTTTCGGGGTCAGGCAGTCAACAGAGCCGTAACTGATGTTGCGTTAAAAGGCTGATATGCAAATTGATACAGACATTTTGCCCATGGAGTCACAGGACAACGGACAGGCAGTCATATTGAGCCTTTGACAGGCTTATTGGTAAACCCGTGTTTCAATGTGTAAGACATGCAATAAATTTAAGGCTTTAATTTTATTTTCAGTTTTCATCCTATTAGTTATATAACAACACTCTGTCATATATACTTTGTCTACTGTGCTTTTGTTTAACAGTTTGCAGGTAAAATATGTTCCCCTCTTTTTTTTTTATGTGCACTCATGTTTCAACAAGTTTTCCCTCCACCAAGAGCTTTTGCGTTTAATCATTTGCAAACCATTAGAACCTCACGGAAACCTTGTGGCACTTTAAGGAGCAGGTTGTCATGTCTGTCAGGTAACGTAACAGAGGGCAGCCACATCACAAAGTCAGAGGAGGATCTTTTGTCCCGGCACTCCACCCCTCAGCGTACCTCGTCCTATAGAAAGAGCACATGGCGTGTGAGCTGTAGCGGTGAGATTCCCTCCCCAAACCTAAGTGAAACCACACTGAGGAATGTGCTCACACAAAGACTCACATCGTCACACAATCAGTTGCGCGCACTCTGTCTCAGTCATGTAAATCGCCCAAGTCAGAGCTCCTTCCTGTTTTTCACTGGTTCCGTCTTCTCTCGTTCCGTGTTTGCATACAGTGGGCTGAGAAGGAAGTCCAAAGAGAGAGAGAGAGGGAGAAAGAGAAGGAGGTCTAACCAGGAGTTTCAGAAGGAGGATTTTAGGTGTTACGTCTGCCTCTGTGCCTGAAGCTATGGGGGCTGCGAGAGGTGTTGATAGGCAGGAGCAGAGTGCTTTCAAAGAAGCAGACTGACGATTTTTCCTTTTTCTTTTTCACTTTTTCAAAAGCAAACCTTTTGGGTAAAATAGTTCCAACCAGAAAACGCAGATTTCTCCTGATGGATCCAAAAGGACAACCTTGCTCTGAAAGCTCGGGGACTGCCGAACAATAGAGCTCACAAATGAAAAACTCTTTCTCACACATCTCCCACCTGGGAAAGATAGGGGCTTGAAGGAAACATGGAGGCACTGAGAGAATCCTTTCTTCATTTGACTTTTCAGATGTCAACCTATAAGAGAGCCACGCTGGATGAGGAGGATCTGGTGGATTCGACCAGCGATGATGTTTACACATCTTCGCCTATGCGGGTAAAAGCCCAAACACGCTTCAGTTCAAAACCAATAGATTACCAATTGTTATAGAACTATCTAAACTATATCATCATTCTTTTTGACAGCATTTATAGTAGAGGCTTAAAAAGCAGCAGGTACAGTTCACTGAGATTGTTGCGTAAGCAAGTGAATTTTATTTATGTAGCACCTTTCACTTCAAAAAAAGTATTAAATAGACTACATTTAAACATTATTTAGAAGTGAAAACAACAAGTTGCAATATAGTAGTAGTAAAAATGAATACAATAATATTTTTCTCAAATGTTCTTAACCTGTGGCAGTGGTAAATGGTAAATGTCAGGGAACAATTAAGGAATGCATAACCTTTTCTTTAACAGTTGAGAAGGCTTTTACGGAGGAACCATTGTGTTCTGAAATCCAACCAGTCATAATATCTCTCTCGAACAGTTTTGTTTTCTATAATGGCTCAGTTAATGAAAAAGTCCATTATGTATTTTAAAGCTTTTACTCTTAGTGATTCAACCATTTTCCAGGTATCTATCTATGACTTGACTGATTAAATTAGATGCTTTGTACGTGTATTTCTATGCACAGGTGACCTTTTTGCCCGGCCGGAGCACCATGTGTTGGTCAGACAAGACACCAAGAGAGAAGAGGCTGCTGTTGTTGATGTGTCTCCTGTCAGTCGCCCTGTTGATATCCCTCATCTCCACTAAAGTCTTTTATGATCAAGGTGAGTTCAGCGTAGAACTGCCCCGCAGGAAACAGCTACGCCACTGCATTGCCCTGCAAATGTTCATCTCTTGGATAACAGGAGGAATTATTTACGTTAGCGAAAGGACTTGCAACACCGAAACGATTTTTGACCGGCTCCATAGCAACACTGACGAATAGGAATTCCTTTACTGTCCCACAATGGGGAAATTAGGGTGTGACAGTGGCAATCACACGGACAGTTAAACACAATTATTAGCAAGGAGAAACTAAGAGAAGAAGCAAAAGAGCAAACCTGTCTAATCTAAAAATATCTCTAAATAAACAGGTGTAGAAGATAAGAGTAAATACCAGAGTAAATATTAGAAGAAAGAAAAAATAACAGTTTGACAGTGGAAAACACTCCAGCCTATTTAGAGAACACACAACAATCGAATATGCATTATTTGCATAACGTACGATCAAGCTCAACATAACAGCAGTGCTGTCAATTAACTTCCTTCTGTAAAGACGACAAAGTTGTGTCTCTGCTGTTAAATTTAAATCAGGCTAGTCCAACAGTTGGTTACAATCGAAACTAGATGCAGTTTTGGTGGGGGCCACACCAGCTTCTTGGGAAAGCTCTCTTGCTGCTTGGTTGTCGAGAGACCACCCAAATGCTTTTTGATGTCATACTGATAAGGCTCTGGCCCACTGGGCTCCACAAGCCTCCCACAAGCTCCGGGGACGAGGGGCGTTAAAAATCCTCCACCTCGAAACACCGAACCGTGGCGTAACTACCATCATAACTCTGCTCACGCTCCATGATTCGATGTGGCAAATCAAATCAAGTTTGCGGCTGTTAACCTACATGGCTAAAGTGGAAAAGGAAGGAAAATTGTTAAGCAACACTTTGTCAACTAGCAGAAGGAAGGCCAAGGTGTGCTTCCAACTTGGTTCTCTTTGCATGTGGCGAAAGTTCTTCTCTGCGCAGAAATATGCACCTGTGGAACGTAGGGCTGGACGATAATTCAATAACAATATATATATCGATCAATAGATGTATGTCACTGATAGAAAAAAAAGAGACAATAAAAAGTTAAATAGAAGAACAGTTTTCCTTCCTTTTGCATTCTAGTCTTGTAGGTTAATATTACAGTCATTACATCCTACCAATTAATCACAAACGCAGACCCAGGAACCAAGCTCCGCCCCCTTCAAAGAGTTCAGAGAGCATGCATTCTTTTTTCTTTTTTAAAGACTTGCAGTTTAAAGGGTTGAGTTTTAATTTGGTGTTTCTTTGTGTTCTGTATCTAAAAACAGGTCGCTAAGCAACAGCATAAAATGGCCAGGGCTTTGCTTAAAATATATGTTTTGAATTTGTTGATAATTATCGATATCGATCAATATAATTTCTATTTTACCGATATGCTTTTTTTACTATATTGTCCAACCGTAGTGAAACGTACTTTGCTGGGTCTGGTGTAAATTTACGCTTTTAAAAACACGACCGCAAGCTGTGCCGCTTACGTTACGCGGCCAGTGTATTTCCTGCTTTATTCTATTTAACTTTTTATTGACCTTTTTTTTCTATCATCGATATACCTCTATCAATCAATATTTATTGTTATTGAATTATCGTCCAGCCCTACAAAACTGTCAATGTGGAAGAAAAAGAAATGCACCTTTAAAAAATGAGTTCTAAAAGAAAAACTCAGCTGCTGGAACAGGCTGCCTGTTTGCACGGTGATGAAACCAGTAATGAAAAGAGAAGAAGTAATTTAGTTGTCTTTGTAAAAAAAAAAAAGTATATTCTTATATTTTGTCTATTTCCTTTAAATATCCTCCTTTATAAGCCAAAGAGGGTTAAATGTGCAACTTATTAAAATAGCTAATCTCCCAAATCGTACCCTGTGGTAACTGTTATAAAAGAATCTGGTGTTGGTTAATTTGCACAGTACAGTGTTTATTCAATTTTGTTTTCTCTGAGTCCACACCTTCGACTGAGCTTCCTACAAAAACCCCTGAAATCTCTCCCTTGAGCTCGTTCTTCATGGAAAAAAGATCTTATGGATTTAACGTGGCATCCTGGCCACTTCTCATCAGCGTTTGTTTCCTCAATTTTACCATGGGAAACAGAATACCCCTTCCTCCTATTCAGGTTCGCATGTCTGATCACACTTTGAAATAATAAAAAGGAACCACTTGTAAAGTGCCTTGAGATGACATGTTTCATGATTTGGCGCTATATAAATAAAATTGAATTGAATTGAATTGAACCAGGACGCAATCTCTTCTGGGAAGGTCTAGCTTAATCACTACCCGTAATTTTCAACCCATGTCTGTCTTGTTCTTTATATCGGCAGATAGTTGATTAAGGTGAGGTTAAGTATTAAATATAGAGCTGGTCATGTACTGGGTAATGACTAACTCTTTCTTTTCTCTGAACACTGAGCATTTTCTTGTTTAATACCTTTTGGGTGCAGACATAAGAGATTGACAATAATAGCGGACCTTCAAGTTGCTTCCTTTTTAAATGAATCTTTTAATCTGTTTCCTTTTCTTCAATTAAGCAATAACAACATAGTGATAGGGTAGATGTTACTTTTCCCTTGTGAGTTCAGCTGACTGTTTATAAAAGACTTTTCTTAGGACAAGTATTCCCTCCAGGTTGTATGCTTTGGCTTAAAAAAATGATAGCTTCCAGATGCTCTAAAAACCCTCATACATATTTGACTTTCCATGAAATATTTTCAGATTCTCTACTGTTTCCCACAAGCAGAAAGTGAACTATCTAAAATGTTAATCAAATCTTTTGCATGTATCTTTTTTTTTTTTGAAGCTCACCCAGGACTGTGCGTTTCAGAGCCATGCATTACTGTCAGCAGCTCTGTCCTGGGAGCCCTGGACAGATCTGTGGACCCCTGCCATGACTTCTACAACTTTGCTTGTGGCGGCTGGATGAAGAACAACCCTCTCCCTGAGGGGAAGTCCCGCTGGGGCCCGTTCAACAACCTGTGGGAGCACAACATGTTTGTGATGAAGCGTTTATTAGGTAAGCGTCTTCATTTGAAAAGCCCTTGATCACCTTTACTTTGACTAACCAGACTTTACAAAGAGCAACCAGACTTAACTGGAACAGAGTGGCTCACATTAATGCTGTTTTAATGTCTTTGCACTTGATGCCTGTTCTTTTGGGAAATCATGTTAAAATCCCGATTATATATGAAAGTGGTTGTATAAATACGCTTTATTTCCTTTCATACGATTCCTTTCAAGATCACAATGTCCTTCACATAAAAATGACCACCCATAAAATACATAAAGATAATACATAATCAATTAATATCTCAATTTCAGTCTATGCAGATGTGTCTTCTACTGCTTTTTAAACAAGTCTATCAAGTCCACAAAATGTTAATGAAAGGGCAAAGAGTTCTGAGTTTTTTGGGCTTTGGGACTTTAGTTTTTAGCCTTGGTTGACAATAACAGTTTACCTTGGAGACCTGGTGGAAAATTAAGAAATAACGGAAGTACAGCACTTTAAAAGTCCAAACCAGAACTTTAAAATGTATTTTGTATTGAACAGAGAACCAGTGTGGAGCGATTAGTAAAGGTTGGATTCGAGAGTAGAACCCCGTAGAACTCCATACTTAAAAGTAATCAGGGTTTAATGTTGGAGTTCAGTTTTGTGACAGAATTGCTTTCGTAATCATAATCATCTTTATTTATCATTGCAACTTGTTACAATAAAGTTAAATTTGTCCCATGCAGCAGGAGTATCCTGCGGCTAAGGGTCTTGTTTAGGGACCCAGAGTGCAAGTCTGTGGGATTCAAATCTGGGAACAAGCAGCCTTCCCAGGACCCAAGCTCCATGCTCTAACCAATCGGCCCCCAATTAATAATTAAACTGTTTTTACCTAATGCAAAAAGAAGCCATCTCCTTTTTCCACTGACCTCTTTTATCTCGTCTTTTCCTTTACTTGGGCAGAAAACACAACAATGAAAGGATTGAGTAAGGCTGAGGAAAAAGCCCAGCAATACTATCAAGCCTGCATGAATGAGACAAAGATAGAAGAATTAGGAGCTAAGCCTCTGCAGCGGCTAATCAGCAAGGTATGCTTCTTTAAAAGTACTTAAACATCAAACAAATGTACAGTTCCTGTTGTTGATTTTTGCTTCCAGTTCTCTGCGTCACCATGTGTCTGTTTAATCCCTGTCCGGTTCAGATAGGAGGGTGGGCTCTGACTGAACCCTGGGACAAGGACAATTTCCAAGAAGTTCTCCGAACTGTCTCTGCTAGCTTAAGGACCTCCCCTTTCTTCACTGTGTTTGTTAGCACAGACTCCAAAAACTCCAACAGCAATGTCATCCAGGTATATGTTTGCTACTTAATGCATATATTTATCAAAAGTCTATCTATCTATCTATCTATCTATCTATCTATCTATCTATCTATCTATCTATCTATCTATCTATCTATCTATCTATCTATCTATCTATCTATCTATCTATCATATATGATATATACCCCCACCCCCCCAAAAAATAGAAGATTGGTTTAGCATTGTTTTAGATGTATTTAAATTGGTAAAGTTGACATTATCTGTTTGTATTTCTTGGATCCTAACTATCTTAAGGCACTGTATTGACCTTCTGAAATTGGAAAATAAGATGGCTAGATATTTGTTTTTCTTACTTTTCTTCTTACCGTGAATAGCACACTGTCTATTTCCCATGCATTGTTTACAGTCTATCTATCTATCTATCTATCTATCTATCTATCTATCTATCTATCTATCTATCTATCTATCTATCTATCTATCTATCTATCTATCTATCTATCTATCTATCTATCATATATGATATGTATATATATATATATATATATATATATATATATATATATATATGAATGAATATATACATATAATTGAAAATATGGCTCCATGCACACAAAAGCAGCTCTTACTGACTTCCCTAAAGCACGTTTTCATCGCTGCATGACATTCTCGTGATAATCCTCACAATTTTATGCTGGAGTCACATTCACACTGTTGCTTGGAGATGGGTGTATTTGTTTATCCTGTATGTAGTTCAACCAGTTCTAAAGATATGATCGGTCCAAGCCTCTGTTCTTAAACATTCATGCTTATAACTGAGGAATGAAAACAATATGTTCTATATGGGTGTTAAACTGGAAGATGAGCAGAGGCTCATTGTATATGTCTCCTAACGTTAGGTGGATCAGTCCAGCCTGGGCCTGCCTTCAAGGGAATACTACCTCAACAAAACAGCCAATGAAAAGGTAAAGTAGTCAAACAGTCCACAGTCAAATACAGATTTTACTGTTTTAATCTCAAATGTGCATACTTTATGAATAACATCTATTTTTAGTTTAGCTAGAGTGTGACGTAGCTCAGTAGCTGAGTAGTTGAATTTCATCACACGCACAGATCTCGTTCTCCCACACTGCCTGCACCTCACCCTGCTTCCCATGTGGCTTTGCAGTATCTCACAGCATACCTCAACTTCCTCGTGGAGTTAGGGGTTCTCCTGGGCGGCTCAGAGGAGACGTCTCGGACGGTCATGACAGAAATCGTTGACTTGGAAACCGCCCTGGCCAACATCACAGTGCCTCAGGAGGAGAGGAGAGACGAGGAGCTCATTTACCACAAAGTGCAGGCCAAGGACCTGCAAGTGAGTGACGGCACCGGCTACAACAAGCTCAAAACACAAGAGGTTTATTATTTGTTCCAGGCGCTTTCAGAGCTCTCTAAACCTATATCCACGTCCTGTTGCAGGGTCTGGCTCCTGCGGTCGACTGGATGCCTTATCTGAAAGAAGTGTTCACGCCTGTGACACTCAGCGAATCAGAGCCCGTTGTTGTTTATGCCAAAGAGTACCTCCAGAAGGTTTCTGAGCTCATAACAAACACAAATAAAAGGTACAATTATAGGTCACTTTATTGCTTTATTACATGAATAATTCAAACTGCATGTTTTGTTCTTTAAATCATACGCAAAGGCAGAAGTCTCCCCCACGGGGCACAAGTGTTTAAGGGAGGGCAATGACAATGATTTGATTTGTTTTCTTCTTTTTTTTGCAGCCTACTCAACAATTACATGATAATGAAGGTGGTGAGAAAGATGGTTTCCGTTTTGGACCAAAGGTTCCAGGACGCAGAGCAGCGCTTCCTTGAGGTCATGTATGGGACGAAAAAGGTAAGAAAGAGACATTTAATAATTTAATTATATTTTAACGCAGGCTCAGAGGTTAAATTATTCATATGAAACAAAAACGTCAATATGATAAGTAGTTGATCTGGCAGCTGCTTTGTATCTTCATTAAATCAAGAATATTTTATTTGTCACCGTGTTTTACCGCGGTGAAATTTCTCTTTGGCTACTGTGGTTCACATTACACATAATGACGGAAAAACACAAACAAAGGTTAGGTTTTTTTGTGTTCGTTTTTTTAGCGTTCAGGAAAGTCACAGATAAAGATAATGAGGTAGTAAGGTGCTTATCAAACAATGGTGATTTGAGGCATACTGGTATTGTCATATGTGTTTTAGCAAAAAGAGAGAAGCTTACAAAACAACTAGGAAAATCTAAGGTACCCGATTGGCTGTAGATAATGTTCCCTTTTTAGTCCACAGTACAGCGGTGAAGATGGTTCAAAAGGACATAATTTTTTTTCGAACTGCCCTCTTGATCTCATGTTCTTCCTATTTATTTTTCCCTGTTTATTTTTGCTGAGCACAGATAATTGGAGGCAGCCGGCAAGAGAAAAGCAGAATTTGCTCACCGTGAAAACTAAACAGTGACAGTATCACATCGTTGACTGTACTTTCAGAAAAAAGAATTCAGTTTCCCTAAAGTACTCAGTTTTGTTTTTTGTTTTTCAGCTTTAAACTGTACTGGGAAATATCCCCAACTGCCACACAAAGGGTAGCTCAGTTATTGTTATTGTGACTAGATAACCAGGTTTCTGACAGCACTGCTTTACGAGTTGAAAATGTGCTATACATGTCCCCGTAATCTGTAACATAAAGACAAAGCACCATATTATGCATAAAACAGTTTTTATAGAAGTCAGAGAAATCTTACATATGAGAAACATTTCAAAGTTTTTGTTCCTACCTTTATTTTTGGCAGTTTTTGTGATTTCCTGCGTTAAGTTTTCTCAGTCACCAACTTCAACGCTACAAACTTTTTTTACATTTTGTCTCAGCCCTTCTACAGTCTTCAATATATCTTTATGGGGATCTTATCTGGTTTTATGGATGTTGTAGCACGGACATAATTATTATTTTTTAGCATTGTTTAATATATTGCAGAACCACCCTTGGCTGTAAATCAAGCTACAAGTTTTTAGGGGTATTTCTCTGCTAACTTTACACACTTATAGACTGAAATTGTCGCCAATTGTTCTTTCCAAAATAGCTAAAAATAAGGCAGACTGACTGGAGAGCATCTGTGAACCGTAGGATTCTAACACATAAATATCTGAACACTTTATTGGAGCTCTGGCTGAATGTTTAGTGAACCTCTGTCCCCCAGTCTCATCTTTTGCAGGCTCTATCTGGTTTTCTTATATAATTACAATAAAATGTTATTTATATAGTCCCAATTCATGAACCGTGTCATTTCAAGGCACTTTCCAAAGTCAAATTCAATCAGATTATACAGATTGTGTCAGATTATACAGATTGGTCAAAAAAAATTCCTATCTAAGGAAACCCAGCAGGTTGCATCATGTCTTGACAAGCAGCATTCACTCCTCCAGAAAGAGCGTAGAGCCACAGGGAGAGTCGTCTGCATTGTTGATGGCTTTGCAGCAATCCCTCATACTGAGCAAGCATGAAGCGACAGTGGAAAGAAAACTCCCCTTTAACGGGAAGAAAAAAAACCTCCAGCAGAACCAGAAATCTGCCTCGACCGACTTGGGATTAGAGAAGACAGAGCAGAGACACAATAAGAGAGACAAAAAAACACAGAAGCACAGATTGATCCAGGAATCTGTTTAACATTATATATATATATATATATATATATATATATATATATATATATATATATATATATATATATATATATATATTTATTTAGCTCCACCCATTTTCCTATCCACTCTGATCAGCTCTCTGGTCCCTCAGACAGCATGAGAATACAACCCCCACAGTACGGGATTGTCAGTGATGTTAGGTATTACTATTTCACAACACAAAGTGGTTTTCATGTAGGTCCAAACGGAAAGTTTTACTGTCATCTTACCAGAATGCCCTTTTTTCAAGTTTGCCTCCCACATGGCTTGTAGGATATCCTCCTTTATGTCTTCCTTTTGCCACTCTTATACACATTACATATTTGTTTTTCACTCTTTTCATTTTCATACGATGGGTTGAACAGCAAACTTTTATGAAATAAAAGTCAATTCTGCTTGCTAATTAGGTGACTACTGAAGCAAGTTGGCTGGAATGGATTAGTTGACAAAAATTTAGACCAAAAAAACAACATAACTTTTCTTTTACTGCACAATTTTTCACTTTTGTATTGGTCCTTTAAATAACATCCCAATGACATACTTTGTAGTTTGTCTTTGCAATGTGAGAAAATGTGAAACGTTTCTAAGTGTATGATTACATCTGCGATGTACTGTATGTGAATCAGTCTAACTAAACTATTCAAGTGCGGCTCCATCCGTTTAGCATCCCTTCAGCCAAACCGTGCCTGCGTGTAATTTGTTCGACTGTAAAAGCTCCAGTGACCCCAGCCCTTATCTTAGTCAGATCCTTTTCCTCCTGCTGTGTTTCTTGGAGGGGTCAAGCTGCAAAAACAAACCGACTCTATCTCTCGTTGTGTGTTTTTGTGCTTTTGCTTTGTGTTAGAGGGCGGCTGTGTCTCTTTTTCCACCCTGAACTGTGCGCTTCAGTAGATTTTTACTGCTTTGCTTGCGCCGACTGCTCCACGTTTCCTCACTGCGACCTTGTTCATTTTTTCCTACTTGAACATGCAGTATCCTTGTCCTTCCTTTAACCCAGTGGTATCTTTATCAAACAGGGACTTTTTTTTATCACATGCTGTCAGGAAACAAGCCAGATTTTACAACTGAAAGAATTCAGTCCTTGTTTTAAATGTTCAAGTTTAGTTGTTTTTTTCTGGTTATTTTATTTACAAAGAACAACAGCTCAGCACATAGAGGAGGAACATCTATTTATGAGAACAAAAAGCGAACTCATCGTTCTTTTGATATTTCTCAGTTTTTTTTTTTCATTTAGATTTTTTTTGTGTCCGTTAGGAGTTAATAGACGGTTTCTACTGTTGCTGATGTCGGGATTATGTTACCTTTAGTTACTTTTAAGGGATTTTGAGAATAGCTTGATATTGTCTCATGTTTTTAGCTTAAATTAACTTAGCTTTTTTTTATTTTTTGCCATGTTACACCTTTTGTCCCGACCTACAGGTA